>NC_061852.1:23670747-23673247 GCF_019202785.1 Penaeus chinensis | reverse complement strand
CTTCCATGCCTCCTCTCCGTAAGCAGAGGAGGCATGAAGGCAGTAATAATGATAACAATAACAATAATAATAATAATTATTATAGTTATAATAATGGTAATGATAATGATTATAATAATAAAACAATAATGACAATGGTATTGATAATAATAATAATAGTAAAGATGATAATAAGCACAATTACAATAATAATAACAATAACAGTAAAATCAATAACAATAATGATAATGGTAACATCAGTAGTAATGATTATAACAATAATGATAATGACGATGAAAATGATAATGGTAATAATGATGAAAATGATAACAATGATGATGATGATAATGATGATAATAATGATTATCCTTAGTAATGATAGTTATAGTAATAATGAGAGTAATGGTAATCACGATAGTAGTTGTAATAAAGATAATAAGATAAGATAGTAACAACAATGATAATGGTGATAATAATAACAAAATAATAATAATGAAAATAATAGTAGAGATAACAATGATAATAATACCATTAACGATAATAATAAGAACAACAATAATAAAGATAAAAATAACAATAAAAATCACACACAAACACACAAAAAGTCAAGTAAAAGCAACCAAGACACAAGGGAAGATAAAGAAGGAATAAGAAAGAATGAGAACTCGGAACAAAGAGGAGACAAAAGCAAGGGACAACTCTTTTGAAGGTCCCAGTCGCTTTCCGGCCGCCCTGCGAATTTCTCCTCTTGCTTTCGCTCTGCTCTTCTCTCTTCGCACTTTCCTCTCGTTGCTGTTATTGTTGTGGTTGTTGTTGTTGTTGTTATCCGTAGGTCTTTATTCAGTTCGCGTGTTATTTGTTTGTTATTGATATTAGCATTATTTTTATAATACATATATTAATATATGTATATGTATATATACATACATACATACATACATTCATACATATACAAATATACATACATTTATATATATATATATATATATATATATATATATATATATATGTGTGTGTGTGTGTGTGTGTGTGTGTGTGTGTGTGTGTATGTGTGTGTGAGTGAGTGTGTGAGTATGTATGTATATATATATATATATATATATATATATATATATACATATATACAAATATATGTATATATAAGTGTGTGTGTGTATCCTTCTCAAAAAAAAGAAAAAAGAAAAATCCCAACATCGGAAGAATAATGAACGACAAGAAACGCAAAAACAAAATAAATAAATACCCGACCGCCCCCCACCCCCCCAACCCCTTTCTTCCTCCCCCCTACCCCGTTTTTCCCCTAGTGAACAAGACTCGTTTTCCGATGCTTTGCTGGCCATTTCTACGTGCTCGCTCTGTGTCGGGGTTGGGGGTTGGGGGGGGGGGGGGGGGGGGGGGGGGGGGGGGGAGGTAGGAGGGAAGAGGGGGGGAGGTGAGTGAGGGAGAGGGGAGGGGAGAGGAGAGGGAAGAGGGGGGGAGAGGAGAGGAGAGGGAAGAAGGGGGGAGAGGAGGGAGAGGAGAGGAGAGGAGAGGAGAGGGAATAGGGAGGGAGGGGAGGGAGAGGAGAGGGGGGGAGGGGAAGGAGAGGAGAGGAGAGGGGTCGAGGGAAGATTGGGGGGGAGGAGAGGGAGAGGAGAGGAGAGGGGTCGAGGGAAGAGGGGGGAGGGGAGGGAGGGGAGAGGTATGAGGAGACGAGGGAAGAATGGGGGAAGGGAGAAGGAAGAGAGAGTAAAGAAGGAGAATGGGAAGGAGGAGGGCTGGAAAGGATAGGAGGAAAAGGAAAGGGAATGGGAGGGGAGAAAAGGCGAGAAGTCAGAGAAGGAGACGAGAGGAGGGAGGAGAAGGAAGGTGAGAAAAGGGGAATGAATGGGAGAGGAAAAAGTTCGAAAAAGAGAAAGGGAAAGAAAACAGAAAAAAAAGAAAAAAGGAAGAAGAGAAGAAAAGAAAGACACAGTGAGGCGGAAAAGAGAGGAAGATGGGAAAAAGAAGAAACAAAAGAAAAAAAGGAAGAAGAAGAAGAAGAGGAAGAAGAAAAAAGAAGAAGAGGAAGAGGAAGAAAAAAATGCAGAAAAAGAAGAAGAAGAAAAAAAAGAAATAAAAGGAAGAGGAGGAAGACGAAGAAGACGAAGGAAGAAGATAAAGAAGAAGAAGAAGAACAAAAAAAGGAAGAGTAGGAAAACGAAGAAGAGGAGGAAGAAGAAGAAGAAAGATGAAGAAAAGAAATATGAAAAAGAAGAAAAACAGAAAAAGAAGAAGAAGAAGAAGAGTACGAGGAAGAAGAAAGGGACTGAGGATGGAGAGGGGGGGGGGGGGGTGATGTTGCAACTAGGTCCTGCAGTGTTGTTTTTCACGCCGCCTCTCCCGAGATTCCCCACCTTTGTCTCGCTGTCTCGTTCTCGCGTTGTGAACTGGGTAGATTTCTCAAGGGGGGGAGGGGGGGGGGGGCGTCGTCTGGTCCCCGTCCGTGGCTGTTCTTTATGCTGTTTATTGATGTTCAGAAAAGGAATGTTCATTTCGTTTT
>NC_061852.1:23645356-23647856 GCF_019202785.1 Penaeus chinensis | reverse complement strand
AACTGGCTCCTTCCG
The DNA here is from genome assembly GCF_019202785.1 of Penaeus chinensis. Lineage (NCBI taxonomy): Eukaryota > Metazoa > Arthropoda > Malacostraca > Decapoda > Penaeidae > Penaeus > Penaeus chinensis. The sequence goes on along the minus strand of NC_061852.1, from coordinate 23,647,841 downwards.
GCGTGACTTTCTTTTGCACTATGCAGACAACCTGACAAATGAAGGCCTTCGTCTATGTGGGTCATGCACTCCTTCCACTCTCCCGCCCTTGCATGGGGGGCCTGTATAATCGGCCCAGTGAACCAGTGAACCAGTGAACCAGTGAGTGAGTGAGTGAACCAGTTTACGTGAATGCCCTCGAGGGAAGGGGGGGTGGGGGGAGGGGGAGGGGGTGAGGGAGGTGGCCAACTTTCCTAAGGTTTAAGTGGTTTTGCCTCTTTGGCTATTTGACTTCCTGTCTGCCTGTCTGTCTGCAGTTTCAATTTCCCCGATTCTAGCTCCCCTTTCTCTCTCTCTTTCCTAACACGCTATTTCTCTGTCTATCTGTCTGTCTGTCTATCTGTCTATCTATCTCTTTCTCGCTTTCTCTCTCTATTTCCCTTCCTCCCCCTCGTTCTTACTTCCTCTCCCTCCGTTCTCCCGTCTCTCTTCCTCCCTCCCTTCCTCTCCTTCTTTCTACCTTCCTCCCTCCCTTCCTCCCCCCCCCCACCTGCCTCCCCACCTCCCCCACCTCCCTCCCTCCCTTTCTCCCCACCTCCCCCCACCTCCCTCCCTCCCCACCTCCCCCCCACCTCCCTCCCTCCCTTTCTCCCCACCTCCCTCCCTCCCTTTCTCCCCACCTCCCCCCCACCTCTCCCCCCCCCCTCCATCCCTCCCAGAATCGCGCAAACACATACATAGTCGACAAAGCTCTTACGCCGTATCACCACACAGCATCTCGAAAACAGCCCGAATATACATGTAACTCGGTGAACACGCACACCTTTGAGGTAAACCATTACTCTGGATCCGAAAAAAAACATGTTAATTGATCTTGCTGATACAGTAGCTCAAACTGAATAGTTCTATGACAAAAAATATATATATAGTTCTATATAAAAAAAAAAAAAAAACTTGCGCACATGATGTTATCTTTGTAATTACGTAATAGCGAAGTTTGCGTATATATAACATGAATATACGACTTCAATAACAGTTCTGATTATGCTATTCGCTCTATGCATATAATAATTACGATATAACTATCAAAAAAACATTAACTTAAATGTGCTATTGCTAATTACCACGACGCTTTAATTACCGATTCACATTCCCCTTAATTACCTTATTATCAAGTTAATAGCTAATTATGGTGCTACTTGGTAACTGTGCTATCCTAGATTATAACTACATCTCCGTATTGTTTCACATTCTTGTCATTATTATTATCATTATCATTATCATTGATCATTATCATTATCATTATTATCCTTATCTGGTCGGTTATAAGTGTTATTACTATCATTGTTGTTCGTGTTATTATTATCATCATTATCGTTATTATCATTGTCATTATTATTATATTATCGTTATTATTCTTGTTTTATCATTATCATTATCATGATTATCACTATTCTCATTACTATTATCATCTGTTTGATTATAATTATTATTGTTATCATTATTGTTATTGTTATTATCATCCTTATCATTGCTATTATTGTTCTTATTATTATCATCGGTATTATTGTTGTTCTCCTTATCATTCTTACTCTTATTATTATCATCCTCATCATAATCTTTATCATTATTATTATCTTTATTATTATTATTATTATTGTTATTATTATCACTATTATTATCACTATTATTATTATTATTATTATTATTATCATTCGCATTTTATTATTATTATCATTATTATTATTATTATTATTATTATTAACATTATTGTTGTTATTATTATTTTCATTATTATCATTATTATTATTTCTAATATTATTATTATCATTATTATTTTTTCTAATATCATTATTATCATTATCATTATTATTATTGTTATCATGATTATTATTATCATCATTATTATTATTATCATTATTATTATTATCACTATTATTATTATTGAATTCAAGAGATTTGCGTATAAAATTTTGCCTCGCAGGTGACAACGACAACAACAAAAAAAAGTTTAATATTCTGAATACATTATTCCGATGGAATGTATTTTCATATATATTAAGCTGGGAATTTTTTCATTTGCATTTTGTAGCTTGTCCGACGTCTGCTTCGATCTCTAAATTTCAATGCAAATGGCGACGGTTTCTCCCGTAAATAGATAAATAAATAAATTGTGTGTATATATATATTTAATCTTCATTTATACATATATATATATATATGTGTGTGTGTGTGTGTGTGTGTGTGTGTGTGTGTGTGTGTGTGTGTGTTTGTGTGTGTGTGTGTGTGTGTGTGTGTATCTGTGTGTGTTTGTGTGTGTGTGTGTGTGCGTGTGTGTGCGTGTGTGTGTGCATACGTATATCTACATGTATAAATGCATGTCCCCACCTACCCAGCATCCCCTTCCCTGGTTCCCTACGCGTCCACTCATCTCCGTCCCTTCCTCCCTACCCACCAAGTTACGTAACCCCCCTCCCCCCCTTGCCTCTCTCTTCCTCTCTCCCTC
>NC_061852.1:23635356-23637856 GCF_019202785.1 Penaeus chinensis | reverse complement strand
TTATTATCATCATCATTATTATTATCATCATCATTATTATTATCATCATCATTATTATTATCATCATCATTATTATTATCATCATCATTATTATTATCATCATCATTATTATTATCATCATCATTATTATTATCATCATCATTATTATTATCATCATCATTATTATTATCATCATCATTATTATTATCATCATCATTATTATTATCATCATCATTATTATTATCATCATCATTATTATTATCATCATCATTATTATTATCATCATCATTATTATTATCATCATCATTATTATTATCATCATCATTATTATTATCATCATCATTATTATTATCATCATCATTATTATTATCATCATCATTATTATTATCATCATCATTATTATTATCATCATCATTATTATTATCATCATCATTATTATTATCATCATCATTATTATTATCATCATCATTATTATTATCATCATCATTATTATTATCATCATCATTATTATTATCATCATCATTATTATTATCATCATCATTATTATTATCATCATCATTATTATTATCATCATCATTATTATTATCATCATCATTATTATTATCATCATCATTATTATTATCATCATCATTATTATTATCATCATCATTATTATTATCATCATCATTATTATTATCATCATCATTATTATTATCATCATCATTATTATTATCATCATCATTATTATTATCATCATCATTATTATTATCATCATCATTATTATTATCATCATCATTATTATTATCATCATCATTATTATTATCATCATCATTATTATTATCATCATCATTATTATTATCATCATCATTATTATTATCATCATCATTATTATTATCATCATCATTATTATTATCATCATCATTATTATTATCATCATCATTATTATTATCATCATCATTATTATTATCATCATCATTATTATTATCATCATCATTATTATTATCATCATCATTATTATTATCATCATCATTATTATTATCATCATCATTATTATTATCATCATCATTATTATTATCATCATCATTATTATTATCATCATCATTATTATTATCATCATCATTATTATTATCATCATCATTATTATTATCATCATCATTATTATTATCATCATCATTATTATTATCATCATCATTATTATTATCATCATCATTATTATTATCATCATCATTATTATTATCATCATCATTATTATTATCATCATCATTATTATTATCATCATCATTATTATTATCATCATCATTATTATTATCATCATCATTATTATTATCATCATCATTATTATTATCATCATCATTATTATTATCATCATCATTATTATTATCATCATCATTATTATTATCATCATCATTATTATTATCATCATCATTATTATTATCATCATCATTATTATTATCATCATCATTATTATTATCATCATCATTATTATTATCATCATCATTATTATTATCATCATCATTATTATTATCATCATCATTATTATTATCATCATCATTATTATTATCATCATCATTATTATTATCATCATCATTATTATTATCATCATCATTATTATTATCATCATCATTATTATTATCATCATCATTATTATTATCATCATCATTATTATTATCATCATCATTATTATTATCATCATCATTATTATTATCATCATCATTATTATTATCATCATCATTATTATTATCATCATCATTATTATTATCATCATCATTATTATTATCATCATCATTATTATTATCATCATCATTATTATTATCATCATCATTATTATTAATGTTGTGTGTGTGTGTGTGTGTGTGTGTGTGTGTGGTGGTGTGTGTTGTGTGTGTGTTGTGTGTGTGGTGTGTGTGTCTTGAAAATCATACTATCAGTAGTAATAATAGTGGTATCGGTAGTAGTAGTAGTTATGTTTGTTGTTGTGGTAGCAATTGCAAGAGAAGTGGCAACAATAGCAGTAGTAGCAGTGCGATAATACTTAATAATGATTATGATAACTAGAAGAATAACGACAATATCATTGTCATCAATTGTTTCAGAAGTATTAGTCTCATCAGCAACATATTGCTGTCATTGTTATTGTGAATGATAATAATCGTGTTCAGTTATCACTACTAAACTATCAACAAATAAACAAAAACAAATGTTTCCCGTTTATGATACATCCTCTTCCTCATCCTCCTTCTCTTCCTCCTCATCCTTCTCCTCCTTCTTCTCCTCTTCCTCTTTCTCCTCCTCCTTCTCCTCTTCCTCCTTCTCCTCCTTCTCCTCTTCCTCCTTCTCCTCCTCCTTCTCCTCTTCCTCCTCCTCCTCCTTCTCCTCTTCCTCCTTCTCCTCCTCCTTCTCCTCTTCCTCCTCCTCCTTCTCCTCTTCCTCCTCCTCCTCCTTCTCTTCTTCCTCCTTCTCCTCCTCCTTCTCCTTTTCCTCCGCCTCCTTCTCCTCTTCCTCCTTCTCCTCCTTCTCTTCTTCCTCCTTCTCTTCCTCCTTC
>NC_061852.1:23620356-23622856 GCF_019202785.1 Penaeus chinensis | reverse complement strand
GAAACGAGAAACGGCGGGGGAAGGAGGAGAGAGAAAAGCAAAAGGAAGAAGAAAAAGGCAAAGAAAGGAAAATATAGTAAGCAGAGAAAACAGAAGAAAGGAAATGATAAGAAGAAGAAAACATCATTCAGTAGAGAGAGAGATAAAAAAAAAGTAAAAACATAAAACAAGGCAAAAGAGGAAGAGACTGAAAAACAACGAAAAAAAAGAAAAAGAAAAGAGAAAAAGAAGAAGAAGAGAAAGAGAGGGAAAAGGATAGAGAAGGAGAAGACAAACTGATCTTGGCGGCAAAATATCTCTCAGTTCCCGGAAATACGGGCGAGGAAGCTGCCAGTGAGTGTATCTTGTCCCTCGGTTCAGAGATCTAAAGCGAGGAACGAAAAGAGGAGAAGAAGAAGATGAAGAAGAAGGAACAAAAAAAAAAAAAGAATAGAAACAAACAAACGAACATCTGCCACATCTCTTCATCTCTAAGGAGAAGCAGAGGAAATTAACAAGATTTAAGCCAGGGTGCAAGATTGGGACGGAATTGTGTAAAAGGAGGAAGGAGATGGGAGATGGAGAGGGAGGGATAAGAATGGAGAGAGTGGGAGTGGAAGAGAAAGAGAGAGGGATAAAAACAAATGGAGAATGACATAAATAGATATATGGAGATAGATAGTTGGTTAGGTGGATAGATAGATAGATAGACAGACAGACAGAGAAAATGGTGATGGAAAAGATAGAGACAGAGAGGGAAAGAAAGAGAGAGAGAGAGAGAGAGAGAGAGAGAGAGAGAGAGAGAGAGAGAAAGAGAGAGAGAGAGAAAGCAAGACAGAAAGAAAGGGAGAGAGAGAGAAAGGAAGTCACGATTTTTAGTCCCTTTAATACAAAACTTCTCTCACTTTGGCCAACAGTGTCACCTTCACCCCTCTCCCCACCTCTCTTCCCTTCCCCCTCCCCGCCCTCCCTTGGCACTCTTACCCTACACCCCCCCTCACCCCCTCACCTCTTCACGCACTGCCAGTTCATTCATTCTGGAGAGTCAGGGCAATGTGCCAAAACCACTGGGGCTTCTTGCTTACTTTCTGCTTCTTTACCCACCCCCCCCCTCTCTCTCTCCCTCTCTCTCTCTCTCTCTCTCTCTCTCTCTCTCTCTCTCTCTCTCTCTCTCTCTCTCTCTCTCTCTCTCTCTCTCTCTCTCACTCTCTCTCTCTCTCCCTCTCTCTCTCTCTCTCCCTCTCTCTCTCTCTCTCTCTCTCTCTCTCTCTCACTCTCTCTCTCTCTCTCTTTTTCTCTCTCTCTTTCTCTCTCTCTCTCTCTCTCTCTCTCTCTCTCTCTCTCTCTCTCTCTCTCTCTCTCTCTCTCTCTCTCTCTCTCTCTCTCTCTCTCTCTCTCTCTCTTTTATTCATTAGCACTATTGTTATTGTTATTATTATTATTATCATACTATTTTTTTCTATTATCATTATTATCGCTATCATTACGATTGTTGCCGTTATCAAAATTATCATCGCTATCATCATCATAAATATCAATCATCAACCTTATTTTTTTCATTTTTATTATCATTATTATGATCACTTTCATCATTATCATTCAAATCATTATTATTTTTAGTATTACCACATCACTTTCTCCATCACTAGTACCATCATTATCCTCACTAGCATCAGTATCACCATTATCATTATAATCATTGTTGTCATTTTTATCATGTTTATCACCATTATCATTATCTTCTCGCAACATTACTATTTCTGTTCCTACTGTTACTGTCAGTTCTAGTAATGATATTATTACTACTTTTCCTATTTGCTTACCTTCCTATTACTACTATCTGCAAAATCCATATATACACTATCACCATTATCGTCATCGCTATCATCACTATCATCACTATCATCACTATCACCACCATTACCTTCCTTACCATCATCGTCATCACCATCGCCATCACTTTCATTACCACAACAATCACCATCATCACCATTATCACCATCATCATCGCTATCTTGGTCCCCCGCCGTCCACTTCCGCCTTGATGGTATCGACGCATCGACCATGTATAGATCCCCTGTAAGAAATGCAACAGCGGAAGGAAAGACACCGAAAAATGACAAGATGAAGTCATAATAGATCAATCCATTTCAAAAATGAATGAATAAATGAATGGATGAATAAAACATGACGTCGGTAAAGAGTTGGGGAAGAGGGGTGAGAGTCAGGGGGGGAGGGGAGGGGCGTGAAAGGGGTACGACACGACCCTCCTGTAACTCGGAGTTTAGTTTGGTGTCGCCCGCTCGCTCGCGCACACGTGTTGGACCGAAGTGCTGCGGCGTCGGCCAGAGCAGGGAGACCTCGCACGTGTTTTGAGAGGGAGACCCGGGCCTTTGCTGTTGTGGAGATATCGTCAGCTGTTCGTTTGAGGAGGGAGGGAGAGAGAGAGATTGACTTAAGGGGAGCCCTTTGTTGTTTTATGAAGGGTAATGCGTGGCAATAGTTGCTTTCTTTGATAAAG
>NC_061852.1:23605356-23610356 GCF_019202785.1 Penaeus chinensis | reverse complement strand
GGGTTACACATACAGACCCAATAAGATTCCCAGCTGTAATGCGGTTAAGATATCGGTGTCCCCTTCGTCAGCTGTGAGGGGAGGTGGTGGGGGCGGGGTAGAGATTCTCTGTCTGTCTGTCCTTCTGTCTGTTTCTTTCATTCTCTCTCTATCTCTCTCTCTCTCTCTCTCTCTCTCTCTCTCTCTCTCTCTCTCTCTCTCTCTCTCTCTCTCTCTCTCTCTCTCTCTCTCTCTCTCTCTCTCTCTCCAACTTTTGTACTTTCTCTTCCTCTTTCCCTCCCTCCCTCTTTCCCTCCTATTTCCATCTATCCATCCGTCCTTCCCTCTCTCCCTCCGTCCTTCTTTCCCTCCCTCATTCCCTCCAACCCACCCACCCCACCTTCTGTTCCCCAAGTATAATTAATCTGAATATTCAATTTCGTCGTTAATTATAACCCTTATGCGCTCCATGCATTATAATGGCTGGTCTGAACACCTTCCTTGCCTGAACCCAGAAGCTGCGTCGCCCTCAAATGTCTTTTGGAGAAGAAGGGAGGAATGGAAAGCTTATTTTGATTTCTGAGTTCACGGAGGGAGTGCAGGAGAGGGAGATGAAGGGAGGTGGAGAGAAAGGAGGGGATAGAGGGAGTTGGAAAGAAAGGAAGGGAATGGAAATGGGAAGAGATAAGGAAGGAATATGAATGGGAAGAGGTAAGGGAAGGGAGGGAGTGAGGGATAGAGAGGATGAAAGAAAGGCAATGAGTGAATGAGATAAGTGGAGGGAGAGAAGAAGGGAAGGGGATGAATGAGAGAGGGGGGGGGGGATAAAAGAAAGAGAAATTCAAAGGCAAAAGATTTATTCCATTTGTCACATTAGCTATTCGCTTTTCCTATCGATTCCCTTTCCACTTTTTCTCCCTTTTCTCTCCTCCCTTTTTTCTTCTTCTCCTGTTTTCTTTTCTTCTTTTCTTCCCCCTCTCTTCCTCTTTTCATTTTCCCCCATTCTCACCTCCTTTTCCCCTATTCTCTTTCCCCTTTTCCCCGTTTCCACTCTTCTCTCCACTCCCCTTTTCGCTTTTCCTCCCCTTCTCCCTCTCTACCCTCTTCACCTGTTCCATTTTCTTATCTCCCCTCTTCTTCTTCTGTCCTTTCCTGGCTTCTCCCCCAACCCTCTTCTTTTCTTCTTTCCCTTTTCCCTTCCTCATCACTGCCCCCTTCCCCTCTTCGCCTGTTCCTCCCTTTTTCTTTTCCTTCCTCTTCTCCTTTTCTTCCTTCCCTTCCCCTCTTCCTCTCCTCTTTCCTGCCCCCTTCCCCTCTGCGCATGTTCTTTTTCTTATCTCTTATCATCTTCTCACCCCTCTTCTCTTCCTCCTCTTCTGTCCCTTCCCTTCTTCGCCTCATCCCCTCCACTCCACTCCCCTGCCCCTCCCCCCCTCCCCCTCGCCTCCCTTTTATCCCCCTCGGAAAGCAAATATTTCTCCCTTGTTAGTAAGGGATCGGAACCAGCTAATCTTCCTCTGGTCGCCCTATTTAACCGAGTGTCAGGACCTCATTAAATTAATATTTCTTCTTCACAGTCGCGGAATGATGCGTGTAATTGCATTCAGACTGAACGGAGGGTGATTTTGTGTGTGTGTTTTGTATGCTTAGTTATACAAACACATAAAACAAGAACACAAAGATACTCGCATACACACACACATACACACACACACACACACACACACACACACACACACACACACACACACACACACACACACACACACACACACACACACACACACACACACACACACACACACACATATGAATATGTGCGTGTGTGTGTGTGTGTGTGTGTGTGTGCGTGTGTGTGTAGATATATAGATGGAGAGAGAGAGAGAGAGAGAGAGAGAGAGAGAGAGAGAGAGAGAGAGAGAGAGAGAGAGAGAGAGAGAGAGAGAGAGAGAGAGAGAGAGAGAGAGAGAGAGAGAGAGAGATGGATGGGCTGGCAGATAAATAGATAGATGAATATATATAAAGGAAGGAGAAAATGACACGACTGCTAGTGCCCAAGCTGAATCACTTTTGGAAATCTGGTTTATGAAAGTTAACCGCGAAGGTAATTTTGTCTCTGAAATGAGATCATGATAATCTCGTGATCTTATGAAAACGAGAGCCTTTTGTGGGTTATTTAGTTTTCGCTTTTTGTGGACTATTTTCAAGGGAAGGAAAACGGGGGTTATGGATGATAGAGGGAGAGAGAGAGAGAGAGAGAGAGAGAGAGAGAGAGAGAGAGAGAGAGAGAGAGAGAGAGAGAGAGAGAGAGAGAGAGAGAGAGAGAGAGAGACAGACAAAGAGAGAGAGAGAGAGAGACAGAGACCGAGACAGACAGGCAGACAGAGACAAACATACAAAGATCAGCAGAAAGGCAAACAAATCAACAGGAAAACAGACAGCTATGCCAGACGATCACCGCCTCCGACAGAGCTGTTACGAGTGAGTGTCTAGTGGTCATGGCGGCTCATTTCGCACTCAGCCCAGCCTATCTGTACTTGGCCGGGTGTTGGAATTCCCTGTTTGGCCAGCACACACACCGGCGTCCCAGATATACAGAGGGGCTTGTACTCGAAGGAGGGGAAGGGATAAGGATGGGGGCGGGGTATGAGGTGGGGGCTGGATATAGGGAGGGGGGTAAGGAAGGGGAAAGTAGGAGGGGGTTGGGGAAGGGGGAAGGGGAAGGCAAAGGAGGAGGGCAAGGGGGAAGTAGGAGGGGGTTGGGGAAGGGGGAAGGGGAAGGCAAAGGAGGAGGGCAAGGGGAAAGGGGAAGAGGAAGGGAGAAGCAGAGGAGAAGGGATAGAGGAAGGGGGAAGGGAGAGGGGTGGGCAAAAGAAATACGAAAGGGGAAAGCAAAGGAGGAGAGGGAGAGGGAAAGGGGAAGAAGAAGGGAGAGGGAGAGGAAAAGGAAAGACAAGCGGAAGGCAAGGGGGCAAGGAGAAGGGAGAAGTGGGAGGACGAATTGTTAGAGTGAGACGGGAAGGGGAAGTGAGAAGGGGAGGGGAAGAGGAGAAGAGGAAGGGGATAGGAAAAGAGGAAGAGAGAGAGGAGGTGGGAAGGAGGAGGGATGAGGGGTGTTCTTCAGCCTTCAATCAAGGTCCTTTACTCATCAGTCCGCCACCTCGCTCCTTTCAAGTCCAAATGACGCCAATTGTGGATCTTACGCACGTTCGCACACACGCACACGCATCGACATACTTGCACACATGCGTCGGTATGAATGTTTGTATATGTGTATACACAAACGACATACGTGCTTTCGCATGCTCGTATACACACGCTTGCATGCACAAATACATACTCATACATACATGCAAATAATATACGTACACTCAAAGCCACGTTCACACACGCGTGCATGCACATATGCATACATACCCAAAAAAAGAAACATGCATATATATCTGTTGATGATTTTATTATTTTTTTTTTTTTTACATTGTTATTTAGGAATTGTAGTCCACGAAACGTTTTACTGATGAAAACAATGAAAAATATGTTTAAAAGGTCTGATAAAATCACAGCTTTTAGCAATGCATTTTGAAATGCACACATAAATGAACTGCTACATGCAGACATATATATACGCACGTAGATGTGTGTTTATAAATATATATATATATATATATATATATATATATATATATATATATATATGCACATATATGCACGCATAGTTATATACATGCATACATACACTACATATGTGGGGTTGGGTGTGTCTATATATTTGTTTGTATATGTACACACACACAAACACATACACACACACACATACACACACACACACACACACACACACACACACACACACACACACACACACACACACACACACACACACACACACACACACACACACACACACACACACACACACACACTCACACACACACACACACACACACACACACACACACACACACACACACACACACACACACACACACACACACACACACACACACACACACACACACACACACACACACACACACACACACACACACACATAGACTCAACCCACTACCTTATCTAGGTTTGATTTACCCAAATTATGTAAATCCGCACGCGTTCTTACGTTATAAACACACACAGTATGTGCTGTTTATATATATATATATATATATATATATATATATATATATATGTGTGTGTGTGTGTGTGTGTGTGTGTGTGTGTGTGTGTGTGTGTGTGTGTGTGTGTGTGTGTGTGTGTGAGTGTTTATGTGCATATATATATATATATATATATATATATATATATATATATATATATATATATATATATATATATATATATATATATTCATATATATATATATATATATATATATATATATATTTATATATATATATAAATATATATATGTATATATATATATATGCAAGTATGTTATAATTGTATACATCATAATATACACAATATAAAAGAGCACTCTATTACGGAAGGCGCAGTAGGTAATGCGAGGGAGAGTCAATGATTAGATAGGACAGCGCGCGTAGCGAACCTGACACTTGTCAACACAGACAGACAGCGACAGAGAGGAACGGCTGACAACTGGAGGTAGAATTATTGGCTTTCGGCAGAGCTACGGGGGGGGGGGGTGAGGAAGGGAAAGAAAAGAGGGTGAGAGAGGGAGAGAGAGAAAGAGAGAGAGAGAGAGAGAGAGAGGGAGGGGAGAGGGAGAGGGAGAGGGAGTGGGGAGAGAGAGAGAGAGAGAGATAGAGAGAGAGAGAGAGAGAGAGAGAGAGAGAGAGAGAGAGAGAGAGGAGAGAGAGAGAGAGAGAGAGAGAGAGAGAGAGAGAGAGAGAGAGAGAGAAGAGAGATAGAGAGAGAGAGAGAGAGGAGAGAGGGAGAGAGTGAGAGAAGGGAGAGAGAGAGAGAAGAGAGAGAGAGAGAGAGAGGAGAGAAGAGAGAGAGAGGAGAGAGAGAGAGAGAGAGAGAGAGAGAGAGAGAGAGAGAGAGGAGTAGAGAGAGAG
>NC_061852.1:23594008-23596508 GCF_019202785.1 Penaeus chinensis | reverse complement strand
GCACAACCCAGCACTATTTGCACACTGTTCCTACCTGCATCATCTGCACAACCCAGCACTATTTGCACATCATCCCCAACTGCACCATTTGCACAACCCAGCACTATTTGCACACTATTCCTAGCTGTACCATTGCCAGCTGCACACCCCTGCTGATTGCACAACCTGCTTCTAGTCCCACCTGCACTGCACCATCTGCAACGCGTACCTTCTACAACACGTGCACTAGTTGATGACCGTACCACCACTATAATTCCCTTCTGCACCGTAGGCACATCTGCAACCCTATCAGTACTTAATATTATTATTATCTGTCCCTGTCTTTCCAGCACTCCGTTGCACCTAATTGCAACTGCACTTGCACCATTTGACTTCCATTAGTAATGTAACTAAGTTTCTAAATTTTACACCTTACTCCTATATCAAAATGTTAAAAAACGTTCTGAAATGCACATGCTGTTTTCAGGCCAATGGAATGGCCAGACTTGGGATATATTTTCACAATGGTGAAACACACACACACACACACACACACACACACACACACACACACACACACACACACACACACACACACACACACACACACACACACACACACACACACACACTTTATATTTACCCCTTTCTTTCCTCCTCTTTCCACCCCCATTCTTCTTCTTCGTAACACACTCTATACTAATAATTCTTATCTCTCCCAAACCTCCTTTTCTTAAATCAACCTCCTCCTTCACCTTCTCCTTTACTTGTCCAATCATCCTCCTTCCTTCCTCCCTTTGGCTCCGCTTCCTCCTCTTCTTTCTTTTCATCCTCCTCTTCCACCTCCTCCTCTTCCTCTCCTTCCACCTCTTCTCCCTCCTTTCACGGAACTGCGTCCCGTTCGTCCTCGTCCCCTCCCCCCATTGGCCGAGTCCCCCTCCCTTCCCCCGCCGCCGTGCTCCGGGGTCAGTAGCTTTGTTAAGACGTAGTTTAGTGTGTGTGTTAGGTGTCACCCGGCGGTCCTCTACGCAACGAGCAGTCACCCTCCTTCAGGCTTCCTCCTTCCAAGACGTTGCCGCGACTTCTTCGGCTGCCTTGCAGTTCTTGGGCGATTTTTCTTTCCTTGTGCGAGAATCTTGAGACAGGTTTCAGCGTGTTTATTATCATTGTTTTTTTAGGTATCATTATTGTTGTGGTCACTGTGTAGTCCTTTTTTTCTCTCTCTCATTTTTGAAACATTGCCGTTGGTACTGACTGTATATGTCCGTTGCAGTAGATGTATCTCTGGAAGTGTATAGTAGTTTAGGCGATAATGATATACATACATATACATATATATATATAAATATATTTTGAATTCCATGTGTGACAACACTGTGCTTAACTCGACGCCGGCGCAAGGGAAGGGCGCCGGAGAACCTCTTAGTTGTTTACAATATAAAAAGTGTACATGTCGAGCCAAGTGAGACGGTCAGAGTTTAACTAGGTATTATACTATTAACATATGAATATATATAATGACTATATATTAACTTATCGCCCCTGCGTGTCGGTGTTCGGCCGGCGATCGGCGTCGGCGGCCAACACGCGGCGCTGGGGGACCGACATCCACAGGTCTTCCTTGAAACTGTCCTTGTAGGTGTAGCGCGCGCGACCCACCGGGAGGGGGCTCGGCCAGGCTCATACACGGTCTCTGTTGAGCTCCACTCATTCCCTCTTTTCCCTCCCTTCTCTCGCTCTTTCTGGTTTCTGTTCTCTTCGCATTTTTTGGGTTATCTCATATCTCGACACGACCCAAGTAATGAGTCCTTCCTTCATGATTATTGTCATATATAGTTTTAAGCGAGACTGGGCTCTTCCCAACTTTTTCGATTTCACATGATACGTTTCCAAGCGCTTCGAGTGAACTCGCTATCGCACTCCAGACGTATCCGATCCGCCTCTTCTCCCCGACGCTCACTCGCTCGCTCACTACCTTGCCCACGTGTCCCCCTTCAGTGGACCCCAATGGACCCCAGAGGACCCCCCAGCGAACCCCCCTATGGATGCAGCCACCTGAGAGACCCCAGCTGACGCACGTCCTCCGATCAAAACTCTGCTGGTGGCTTCGTCCCAGGGGATTCCCGCGGGGTTCCTGAGCGCGGGATCCTCCACACGAGCGACGTGCCGTGCGCCGTGTGCCGCCAGACCGAAACGGCAATTGCCACCACCGCAGTACGGTAACCTTTCGTAATGCATTAATATAACAAAGTAACACGGCATAACCCGAGGAACATTAAAAATGCTGATAATAAATGAAAAAAATAACCTTTCTATGTCCTTATTTATCGATTTATTAACTGATTTAAGAAATATACATACATATCTGTCTGGGCGTGGTGCTGCACTACGAAATGACCTCTGCCCGGGATGCTGCAATACGGATGACCTTTGACCTTAGTGACACGCGTACAGGTATTGCCTGACTTTGCCTAAGCGATTTTTTTTTTCTTTTTTTTTTTTTTTTTTGCAAGTCAGGCTA
>NC_061852.1:23554008-23579008 GCF_019202785.1 Penaeus chinensis | reverse complement strand
ATGGATATATGAAATCTTCATCTACGTAAATATGCACAAAGCGATTGTCGACCGAGATGAAAGAGGCTAATAGTAAGGGTAGATAAATAGCGACAGAAGATTAAAAATAATAATTGTATGTACAAAAAAAGGTGAAAATAATCATACAATTTACCTCACATATAGAATGACCATCGCGAAAGAAGGAAAAGAGACATGACATGATAAATGGCGGGGGTGGATAAGAAATTATTTAAGAAAGATTGAAATACATATGGAAATAATCAGTATATAGATCAATATACATAATGTATGTGTAGAAATACATGTATTTGTCAACAGACTGATGTATAATGGCAATCATAATTCTCTGCATTTAGATCAATCAGAATTGAAAGCAAGCTCGATAATGTAGCTATTGTAAGCTTTGAATATGAATCGCGGAAGTTATTACCGTTAATTACAGATACCGAGTCGTAATGTATTCAAACCGTATCATACCGTATCGTATCGTATAATGAAAACCACTCTATATGTTACACCTACATTAAATTCAATAAATTATGTCACGATAAAAAATAATAATAAAACAAGTATTATATATAGATATATATACAGATTGTACCGAGTAGGGAAGGGACATTCCACCTGATATTTGTTTAAGTATTTTTTTGTTACTTTATGAAATCTCTTCCCTACATGTGTACCTGGAATGTTAAAGAATATTACAATAGTACAACCCTTCACATTTAAACTGTAATTAAGATAAAACAATAGATGAATAATTAATATATGACATGATAAATCGATTGTTTTTTAAAATGGCTCTTTTGACAAGACGAAAGTGATATACGTCTTGCTGATGGCGTCCTCGCACCGGAAGTAGACGACGCACGAACGGTAAATACTCGGTTGTCTCGCACTCGAACGCGGGAGGCTGGCCGAGGGTGAGGCCCTTTCCGGACACGGCGACCGCCAAGGCTGGGGAGAATGGAAACGGGAGAAAGCAATGCATTCAGTATTTCGAAATATGATATTGATAATGAATATGCAAAGGGATATGGAAGGCTTTCGTATCTGCCGCAGCGACCCCAGAAATGGAAGAAGCTTGAAGAAGAAGAAGATGGCTATATAGCACATGCGGAAAATATTATCAATTTTCATCATACATATTTGAAGTAATAATGGTGATACAGTATGATTCGAGCGCGAGAATTATGTTCATAGCAAGAAGCGCTTAACCAGCGCCGGGGGACAACAACGTCAACAGGGCAGCGAGAGGTCCAAGTGTGGTCTTTGGAAGGGAAGCTTTGCCTTTGGATGCGTCGTGTTGACAATAGCTAAATCAGAATGATAAAAACAAAATCAAACTGACGCAACTTCTTTCCGTAGATAAACGGAGACCATAACTCGAACCTTTATTATGCCGTACATTTCTCGTTAAACAGGAAGTGACGTCGTTGATACTTGAGCCTTCGGGAAAAGGAATTAACGATAATCTGGGAAAATGTGTTCCATTATTTCTGATATATTTCGTGTCAGATGTACTTACGTAAAACCAGGAAATGTGTGCATAGTAAGACTGGTTTTAGAATATACAGAGGAAGCTTAGAATGATTTTTTCAACAAGAGGGAGAGGAGAGAGCATTGAAAACATAAATAAATACACGAGTCAAATCGTGGATTTCATTTGAACAACAGGATCAAATGTTTAGAATTTTCTGTGCTCCGTTGCGTCTTATAATGTGGGTTGGTGCTGTTAGCAAATTAAATCAGATTTAGATATGACTAAAAGAACCATTATGAGGTTAAATACAAACGAGAATTGAACTCTACGGCACTTCTTTGAAAACATCTCCCGAATTAAATGCTGCTGACAGATTGACAGATAGACATGCCTAGAGAAGTTTAGAAGAACTAAGTGATGCAGAGACAAAGGTGAAAAGGGGGACATGCAGACGGAGTATAGCTAAGGATACAGCAAGGGAGAGAGAAAGGGAGAAAAGGCTAATGGGAAGAGATTGACGATGATGATTGGTTTCATTTTCGTTGCCATGCATACTATTTGGTTTCCATGTTCATTTCCTGCGTTTAGCGAACTGATTCCGAGTTTTTTAAAAATAATGATACTATGTATTTGTTATATAAACTATCTATGTATGTAGTGCACACACACATACATGCATATGTATATATGCATGGATATATGTATACATATATATAATTACGTATGTGTGTAAATATATATACATACATAAATACATACATATATATGTATGCATGTGTGTATATATAAATATATTTGTATATATGTATATATCCATATATAAACATATATTCATATATATACATATATATGTATGCGTGTATGTATATATGGGTGTGTGTATATATACATGTGTGTGCGTGTGTGTGTGTGTGTGTGTGTGTGTGTGTGTGTGTGTGTGTATGTGTGTGTGTGCTTGTGTGTGTGTGTGTGTGTGTGTGTGTGTGTGTGTGTGTGTGTGTGTGTGCAATATGTGTATATATATATATATATATATATATATATATATATTGTATACATATATATATGCTATATATATGTATTTGTGTGTGTGTGTGTGTATACATATATATATATGTGTGTGTGTGTGTGTGTGTGTGTGTGTGTGTGTGTAGATAGAAGACTGAGATACATTTTCATCATCTATTTAGGTGAAACGAAGAAGTAACTTTAATGTAGAATATTTATTATACAAAACATAACAAAAACTATGCAACTGAAATACAAATCAACAGATCTTCAAATTCTACGAGCTAGGAAAAGGACAGTCGACTTGATCTTCGTTTAAACATTTCTTCGTAACTTCGTCAAATCTTTTTCCTTCCCCACAGGTGTACCTGAAATGTTAAAGGAAACTACATTAGATCCATTTTGTGTAAGACAAAATAAAACAAAAAGTGATGAGTAGATGAAGGAGCTGAGAGTCATTGACCAAAAAAAAAAAAAAAACATTCTGCTTTAGCACAATCTGGAAGCAAATATTTTGTCTCCCTTTTGATAAGTCAAGAAACGTGTTATTTGGGTTAGGCATAGACAAGCAGCCAATTCACTTGATATCCGCCTAGTCAGCATCGCCTCTACTCACGTGGTCTTGCTGGTGGCGTCCTCGCACCAGTAGTAGACGACGCACGAACGGTGAAAGTCGGCGAAATACCCGGTTGTCTCGCACTCGAACGCGGGAGGCTGGCCGAAGCCGAGGCCGTTTCCGGACACGGCGACCGCCAAGGCTGGGGATTGGGGAGAATGTAATGCTGGGGAGAGGTGGGAGGGAGAGAATGCAGAAAGAACAAGGGAACGCGAAGAACAAAATACTGGGAAGTGAATATAATTCAGTGATAGGGGGAAGAGAAAATGAAAGATTCAGTAATTCGAAGTAAAGGAAAGAAGAGAATGCAGTATATGCTTTAAGTATTTGGGTATATTAAAATGAAATTATAATATACAACTGCAAAAGTAATAGCAATACAGTTGATTCTAGCGCTACTCACCAGCGAAAAGAGCGAGAGCGAAAATTCTGTCCATAGCGAAAAAGGCTTAATCAGCGTCGGGAGACTACAACGTCAACAGCGCCTTTGGAGGTCCAAGTGTGGCCTGTGGAGAGGAAGCCTCGCCTTAAATACAAGCCTCCGGAGACATTTCTTTGCGAGAGAATTCCATAACGACGTAGAAATTAGCTGCAGATAAACGGGGACGAATCAGTGTTATCAGTGTCTGCGTTCCTCTGGAAGTGACGTCATCATCATTATCTTCTCCAAGAAGAGATTTAGCGATGATTTTCTATGATCAGATTTACGCAATGCATTCCTTTAAGTGTCGTTCCCTTGATTCGTTATGGAGGTGCTGTTGTGGAATACTACAGTCAACCCAAAGAAATATGTCATAAAAATCGTTGATATTGCAAGGAACATTGACTACAACAACAAAGAACAGAATGACTAATGGTCAAAAATATTATCAAATAATTACAATTAGTTTTGTGATGATGATAATCGCAATAATGATGGTAATTTGATTCACTGCATTTATCGTAATTATGGAAAATGGTAATAGCAATAAAGATAGGAAGAAAAGAAGGGGAAGGTGAGGAGGGATAAGTAGTGGACACTTAATAAATCTGATTACATTAGCAAAGCCCATTCCCTCTTGAACGACAACTTAACGTATCAAAAATTGCGCTCTAACCCTTACCCATCTGTCACGGAATCATTTCGTATAAAAACCTCAGACGTATTGCTGCCTAATGTCCTGACCCCAAATTCTTTGATCGCTCTAGAGCAGTCAATCCCTCTATTTCGTATTTTTATGGCCTTCCTAAAACTCACAAACAGGGCGTCCCTCTAAGGCCTATTATTTCGTCTCAGTTACTCGTCCATTAGACTCTTGGCTAGTGGGCGTTTTATCTCCTTTTATGGGGTAATTTTCTGATAGTCATATTAAACATTCGATGGCTTTTATAGATAAGGTTAGAAACTTGCTGACGCACGGTTAGAAATTAGTGAGTTTTGATGTAGATTCCTTGCTCACTAATGTCCCGCTTGACGATGTGCTAGATTTTTTTTTTTTTTTTTTTTTTTACTTTCTTCATCTCCTGAGAAGATCCCTATTCCGGTCAATTGCTTTATTGATCTCATTCGTTTGTGTGTCACGAATAATGTCTTTACTTTTGACGGCGAAGCTGATAAACAACTCAACGGCATTGCAATGGGAAGTAGCTTAAGCCCGGTTCTTGCGAATTTATACATGGAGATGTTTGAATCTGAACTCCTTCCGTCTCTTCTCCCTTCCGGCACGATTTGGTTTCGTTATGTTGATGATATTTTTTCTTTGTGTCAATTGAACCGTTCGGACTTCGATCTTTTTTTTTTTTTTTTTTTCTTCAGAAAACTCAACAACCGCACTGGCGCGTACTATCAATTTTAAAGTAGAATGGGAAGATTCAGGTGAATCACCTTTTCTCAACGTTCTTTTATTCAGTGTAAATGGCTCGCTTAAATTTTCGGTTTACCGTAAACCTACTTACACTGCTAAATACCTTCACTTTTTTCTCGAATCAACCGTTGTATGTTAAAGATTCTGTAGTTTTTGTGATACTGAATTTATCGATCGGGAACTCGAAGTCATATCTGAAACGTTTTCGAAATTAGGATATCCTTGTTTTTTTTTTTGTTTTTTTTTTTTTTCTTAAATCAGGCACATTCATCTGCGAAATGTAAATTTTATACTCATTCCCGTAATATTCAACAGGATAGTGCTAGCAACCTATTAATCATTCCGTATAACCCGACCTTCGATGAAAAACGGCACATGTTTAAAGGCGCTGGAATTGACATTGTTTTTACGTATCCGAACACGTTGCGCTATACTTTGGTTAAGCACAATGCGGCTAGCGGTGTTCTTGAGACTTCTCCCGGTATTTACAATATACCCTGTAAGGCTTGCCCCAAGTTTAACATAGGCGAGACCGGTAAAGCTTCTCAGAAAAGAGTTAATGAACATAAACGTAATGTTAGATATGCCAGAAAATCAAATGTGTGTATCGTTCATTTATGAGGGTTACCAGCTTGACTGGAAAAGTGCTAAATGAACTCATAAATCAGCAAATTCGTAGAAAAATGTTAGAATCTCTATTAATCAAAAAAATGCCTAACTTGAGTGTTGGTCAATGGGGCTTGGATGACCTTACCTCCTCGTAAGTTAGCAGACGAGGAGACCAGTTTCAGCATTTGTTCGTTCTGTCTCTCTACCACTATTCTCTCCTTGTATCCATTTCGGTTTATATTTGTCTGAAGAGTAACTCGTGAAGAGTTCGAAACGTCACGATTTATTTTCATTTCTTATTGTGGCTGTTTTCCTTTTCATCTTTGTGTACAAGTTATTGTGTTTGTGTAAGTGTTAAAGGTAGTGGATTTGTAGACGTCACAACTACGTCACACTTCAACTGTTCGAATGCCTTCTCGGCTGAAGTAGACTATGTTATCAGTATCAAGAGCAAATACCGTAATTAAGTACATCTGGCAATGCATTATAGTGCCCAAAAATAGGTCAGGCTGTGAAACAGACCGTGAAATGCACTGTGGGTTCCAGATCCACTAAAGTAAAGACGGACCAAAGAAGAAGAAAAAAAGAAAGGTGGAACTGAAGAAAAAAGAAAAGAAAAAAAAAAGAGACAAAGTAAAATCACAAATACACTAAAAAAAAAGGGGAGTGAAGTGGGGGATGAGAAGAACAAAAATTAAAGAGGATAGATGATATTGGATCTCTATCTGCATCGCTAAATCCGTGATTCTCTACATTAGAACGAACACGATACCTGATCCACGTACACGGAACTGACCTCTCATTGCCTCCCCCCTCCCCTCCCCCGCCACACGTACACCAATTATCGTATTGCATTAATTTTCGAAATCAGATTCCCAAACCGTTTTGTCCCTTGAATTGTGCCGTTCGAGGATCACCCTTCGACCCTCTCTATTCCTCTAAGAGTAATATAGAATTTGATAGGTAGACCATATCTCAATCCTCTCTATCTGATGAATATAGAAATAAGTAAATGACAGACGTGTATATATCCATAAGTAGATAAACATATAGATAGATGGATGAAAAAACTAAATTATTTTTAGATAGATTTAGATTGGTAAATAATGATAAATATACAGACAGACCGATGTTGGTTATTGTAAATTCGAAGAGACTAGAAATATATCCTCACTAAACGAAACTTAGATCAGTGAAGATATATGTGTCTGTGTGTGTATACATAATATCACTACCATGGATTTTGATATCACAAAACAACTAAAGCATCACTGTTGTTTCAATGAATATATTTTTTTTATTATTTACATTTTTATTTTATATGCCTTCCTTTTTCTCACTCTATTTATACTTACTTTTTCATTAATTCTTATCTTACGAATCTGACCTCCAGAAAATACAGGTTATAAGCATTATTGAGACAAGAACTTTCACACATGGCACTGACTACTCTTATCCGAAATGACACCGATTTTTTTTTTTTTTCTCCGTTTTCGTGATCCTCTCGGAAAAAGAGAGAAGGAAGAAGGATAAATAGAAGAGGAGGAAAATGAAGACAAGGAGGAGGAGAATGAAGAGGGGGAGAAAGGGAAGAACAGGACGAAGACACGTAAGAGGAAGAAAAAAAACAACTTTCCTTTCTATTTCGGATAGACGCCGAACCACAATATTTAGAATTTTGCGATTATGAAAAATATATTTGTTTTATTTGACTTTTTAGATGAAAAATGAGAAGAAAAAAAAGTCCGATGTTTGTAACTACTAAACATTTTTCAATGCTTTATTAAAATAGGAGGTAACTTTTCCAACTCTGGAAATTATAGATTTTATTCAGTATTATCTAAATATTTTAATAAAGGGAAAGTTTTTCTCGCATATGGCGGTTCGTATTTGATAAACAAATGTTGACACGGAACTCACAAGCGTGTGTAAACTGGTGTGTGTGTCTGTCAATCTATCTACATCTGTTAATTTATATCTGTTTATTGATATCTATCTGCCTGTCAATATATAAGCATGCATATAACATATGCACATACATACATACATACATACATACATACATACATACATACATACATATATACATACATACATATGTGTGTGTGTATGTGTGTGTGTGTGTGTGTGTGTGTGTGTGTGTGTGTGTGTGTTTAGTGCCATTACCGATGCGGTGTTTGACGAACTACTTGGCGCTACGATTCCCGTTGACATCATGTATTTGGCTGGGTCTTTACACTGGGTGGCTGATCCTTCCCCAGGGGAGTAGTTGGTTAGGTAATCAGTGTTGATGGTTCCCAACCCATTATCGAAATCTACGATACTCTCACCCATCACCGTATCTACGTTAGACTTACCCAATATATGGAAATCCGTACTCATGTACGCGCGTGGGCGATGTGCGTGTGCATGAATGTACACACATTCATATGCGCGCGATGTGTGTGCGGATTCGCACGGATTTACACACACACACACACACACACACACACACACACACACACTCACACACACACACAGACACACATATATATATATATATATATATATATATATCCATACGTACACACACACACACACACACACACACACACACACACACACACACACACACACACACACACACACACACACATATATATATTGACGGCAGGTTGACAAACAAGCAATTATCTTTGTCGAGTCGGCTGCGAAAGCTTTCATTCCTGTTAACCTGTCTTTATCCTCTACCACAAAGACTTGCCATTTAAATGAAGATTATAAATAACTCTTGGACTGCCATCCGTTTCGAAAACTTTTCATCTACAAAAATGAAACATCGTGTTGTTTGTGAATTCCTGCCCAGCCACATTCTTCTCTGTTGTAGCCGGGTGTAATTTTGTGTTGTTGATTGTTCGAGTAAAAAACTGGGAATATTCTTGCCTAGAATCTCAAGACTTTTTCATGTTATCTCAAGAAATGTCTTGCTTTCTCAAGCGTAAATGGCTAGACTATCGCTTGCCAAGTCATGCCGTGTACAGTCACCATGGCAACAGCGTCGTTCGCGGCCCGTAGTGGTTACTAGCAGGCGTTGGCCAAAAAAACGGTGAATATTTCACCAGAGAAATTATTTTTTTGTGGTTTATGTAATTTCCATAACAAGAAATTTAAAGCAATTTAAATTTACTGCAAATGAAAGAGATTATGGGAATGAAAAAGGTTTTCATATAAATCATAATCATAACACAAACAATTTATCTCACTTTAAAACTCCCTGTCTCTCGAAATGGAGAATATACATAATGAATTGACAAAATAATTATGTAGAAAAACAGTCTTGGCGCTCTGGCAAAGACCGTTAATCCTTCTCTTCGTATATTCCTAGTTCTAACACTGGTATAATCTACAAAATGAGGCATAGAGCTTTAACTGAATCTTTGAGAGACAACAGTTCCCCCCAGAGAGAGATCTACAAACATTATCGTGTCAGGATACAATTCGAACGGGTTTGTTGGCCTTTGCTGTAGCATCGCTAGAATCACGGCAGGCACGCTCTTTAATGTCAGATTGAACCATTCTATTTCATTGTACAGACTGATTTAAAGAGCATCGATTATTGTTACAATATCAGAAGAAATATTAGAAGAAATAAGAAATACAAATAGAGCGTTGTACTCTGTTCAGTTGACCACAAAGCTAGCACTGATCATGGCTTGATTGGCTGCCTGTTGCATTTTTTATTACTTAAATATATCTAGATATGGATAGTATATCTCAGTAATCTGATGATTATAGTGTAAAGTAATAAAATAGCACATATATATATTTATAGCTTGCGTATTGCAGGAATTAACAATCATAAATGTCTTTAATACTGCATTCAGGTTACTGAATGTTAAAGCATTTGTCATTAGTAAAACCAAGGCAGGTAACAGATATATATATATATATATATATATATATATATATATATATATATATATATATATCCATATATCTATCTATATGAATTTAGTATTTGATAACAGAGAAATTATTATGGGAGTATTCATAGTAAACAATTCTGAATAAACAATTCACTTGAAGAAAACATGAATTTTGTATAAAGAAAAAAATGTTTCTTACTGTATTCCATATACTGTACATACTGACATTGTTTGCCATCCCAGAGAATATGTGTATCAGTCATTCATTTTATTCATTGAATATATTATATATTACTAGGAGATCCCTCAGGTCTTCCTACACTTTGCAATATTTTTTAATTTATTTATTTTTTTACTGTTACTATGGTAAAGTCTGTTATCAAATGTTATTGTTATTATTTTTACTATTATTTTATTACCATTACCATTGCCATTATCATTATTATTGACAATGAAACTGACATTGACATTGATAATTGGCTTTGGTAATAATAACTATTACTATCACTGATATCATTATTATTTTTAATATAATTATTACTATTTTCATTATCTTTATTATTATTATTATCATCATCATCATCATCATCATCATCATCATCATCATCATCATCATCATCATCATCATCATCATCATCATCATCATCATCATCATCTTCATCATCTGAATCTTAGATATTAGTGTTAGTATCATTATTGTATGGAAATACAAATAAATGGGTATATCGGTGATAGCATTTTCCTTTTGTAATTTCCAATTGTTTTGTGTCAGGTTTGTTTTGCTTGCGTGACAGTATCATTGTTGCTTTTGTTTTCGTTTTATTTATCCATTTACTTGTAAAAGAATCTATCCTTCTCTGCCCCCCCCCCCCCCCCCCCTTCTGTGCGTGTGTGTTTGTGCGTGTGTGTTTGTGCGTGTGCGTGCGTCTTTCCCTCTCTTTGTGTCTATCTCCCTTAAATCCCATAATCCTTTTCTTAAAAAAGTCAAGATACCGTTGACATAATTTCCTGTTAAAGGAGGAATGTAGAGTCTGATAACACTGATTCGTCTCCGTTTATCTGCAATTAGTCTCTACGTCTTTCTGGAATTTCCTCGCAACGAAATGCCTCCGGAGGCTTGTATTTAAGGCGAGGCTTCCTCTCCACAGGCCACACTTGGACCTCCAAAGGCGCTGTTGACGTTGTAGTCTCCCGACACTGATTAAGCGCTTTTCGCTTTGGACAGAGTTCTCGCTCTCGCTCTTTTTGCTGGTGAGTAGTGCTATTACTGTTGCAGTTGTATATAATAATTTCATTTTGATATACCCAAATACTTAACACATATGCTGCATTATCTTCTTTTCTTTTCTTCGCATTATTGAATCTTTTATTTTCTCTTCGCCCTATCATTGAATTATCTCCTCTTCCCAGTTACATTACATTCTCCCCTATATCCCCAGCCTTGGCGGTCGCCGTGTCCGGAAACGGCCTCGGCTTCGGCCAGCCTCCCGCGTTCGAGTGCGAGACAACCGGGTATTTCGCCGACTTTCACCGTTCGTGCGTCGTCTACTACTGGTGCGAGGACGCCACCAGCAAGACCACGTGAGTAGAGGCGATGCTAACAGGCACATTTCTTGGGCTATCAACAAGGGGGACATAAAAAATTGCTGCCAAGTTGCTAATGGTCCGGCCATGAATAGATTTTTGTGGTGAACCGGATCTTCCTAACACTATATGTATATATATATGTGTGTATGTCCTTTTTTATTTCCATTTTCTTATATGGGAACATTACTTAAAGTGTTTTCTTTTAACATTTCAGATTCACATGTGGGGAAGGAAAAAGATTTGATGAAGTTACGAAGAAATGTTTGAACGAAGATCAAGTCGACTGTCCTTTTCCCAGCTCGTAGAATTTGAAGATCTGTCTATTTGTATATCAGTTGTACATTTTTTGTTATGATTTGTATAATAAATATTTTACATTAAAGTTACTTCATCTTACCTTAATGGACAAGGAAAATGTGCCTGAATCTCTCCCATTTCTCTCTCTCTCTCTCTATATATATATATATATATATATATATATATATATATATGTGTGTGTGTGTGTATGTTTGTGTATGTGTGCTATGATAATAGTAATAATGGTAATAATGTAGGGTTTGATGTGAAAGGCTCCTGTCTGTTTGTTGTGTTTCTAAAATACCTCCGTGTCCAAGGGATGGCCATCCACTGCGTGTACGGGATTTGAACGCGGGTCAGCAAGATTGCTGGACGAGAACGCTACCTCTGCACCACATAATACAAGTGTAGAGCATTCTGTAAGTGTATCTATATATATATATATATTGTTCATTGATATATCTACTTCATTACCTCTTGGATATATGTCTAGTCCCTTCGGATTTACAATCACCAACTTCTCTCTGTATATTTATCTCTATATCAATATATCAGTCTACATTTATCTATAAGATTCATCGCTTTTTTATCCACCTATCTAATTGTTTATCTGCTAATGCATCTATGTCTATCTAAATACCCGTTTCTATATTCCTTAGAGATGGATAGAGGAATGCCTATTAACGCTTTTCATAACGCTTATAACCTGTATTGTCCGTAGGTTAGATTCAGAAGATAAGAACTTAATAGAAAATAAAAATAAGGGAAAAAAAGGAAGGGCGAAATTGGATGATGTCCAAAAGAGAGAAGGAATAAAAGACAGAATTATAAAAAAGCGAAAAACTATTTATTCATATTAACACAGTAATGTTATATTTGAATTGTGATATTAAAAACTATAGTAACACAGACACACACACACACACACACATATATCATATATATATATATATATATATATATATATATATATATGTATGTATGTATATGTATATATATGAAACTGCGTGTGCGTGTTTATTAGTTGGTATATAAACTTAATTACCTATTTACCGTAAGCTACCTTTAATAAATATATATTTCGGATTTACAATCACCAACATCTGTCTGTCTGTATATTTCTCTCTCTGTATCTAATGTATCTGCCAATATACATCTGTCTACACATGTGTAAGTTTTTTATCCATCTATCTATCTATCTGTTTATGCATCTATGTCTATCCCAATATCTATTTCTATATTCCTTAAAGAGGGATAGACAGGATAGAGGGATTGTTAATCTATCTATTTCTATATTACCAATAGAGGCATAGAGAGGATAGAGGGATGGTCTCAGTCAGTGAAATTCAAAGACAGTTTGGGAATCTAATTTCGAAAATTAGCGTCACACGATAATTGGTGTATGCGTTTAGCGGGCGGGGAGGGGAGGGGGTGGTCAATTTCGTTCTCCTGAATCAAGTCTCGTTTTGGCTGTGCTGTATATTGTCAGATGTACTTAACTACGGCATTTACTCTTGACTTTGATACCGCAATAAGCTTCTGTCAAGAAAGCACTCGAATAGGTGAAGTGTGACGCAACTGTGACGTCTACAAATCCACTTTATTTCCTCACCTCCCTCCCCCTTCAATTTCTCCTACCTTTATATAATTACAATAAATGCGATGAAATTAATTGCTATCGTTATCGCGATCGTCATCATCATCACAACAATAATCCTACTGTTTGATGATATTAATAATGACTGGCATTCTTCTCTTCGTTGTTGCAATTTGTATTCATAGCAATATTGACGATTTTTATTATGCATTCTTTGTAGTAACTGCAGGAACTCTTACAAATTAAGTATTCCACAACAGCGCCTCCATAACGAGTTTGAAACACACTTGGAATCAAGGGAACGACACATAAAGGAATGCATAACGTAAATCTGATCATAGAAAATCATCGCTTAATCTCTTCTTGGAGAAGATATTGATAATGACGTCACTTCCAGAGGAACGCAGACACTGATAACACTGATTCGTCTCCGCTTATCTGCAATTAGTTTCTACGTCATTCTGGAATTCTCTCGCAACGAAATGCCTCCGGAGGCTTGTATTTAAGGCGAGGCTTCCTCTCCACAGGCCACACTTGGACCTCCAAAGGCGCTGTTGACGTTGTAGTCTCCCGACACTGATTAAGCGCTTTTCGCTATGGACAGAGTTCTCGCTCTCGCTCTCTTCGTCGGTGAGTAGCGCTAGAATCGGTTGTATTGATATTACTATGGCAGTCGTATATAAAAGTTTCATATAAACAGACCCAAATACTTAAAGCATATACTGCATTCTCTTCTTTCCTTTACTTCGAATTACTGAATCTTTCATTTTCTTTCCCCCTATCACTGAATTATATTCACTTCCCAGTACTTTGTTCTTCGCGTTCCCTTGTTCTTTCTGCATTCTCTCCCTCCCACCTCTCCCCAGCATTACATTCTCCCCCTATATCCCCAGCCTTGGCGGTCGCCGTGTCCGGAAACGGCCTCGGCTTCGGCCAGCCTCCCGCGTTCGAGTGCGAGACAACCGGGTATTTCGCCGACTTTCACCGTTCGTGCGTCGTTTACTACTGGTGCGAGGACGCCACCAGCAAGACCACGTGAGTAGAAGCGATGCTGAACCGGCGGATGCCATGCGAAATGGCTGCTTATATATACTTTGTCCAAGCAGCACGTTTTTTGGTTATCAACAGGGGGCATAAAAGGTTATTGACAGGTTGCCCAAGGCCCAATTCATAAATAGATTTTCCCGGTGAACCGGATCTACCTAACTACAGTATGTATGCATACATATACATATATGTATTTAGATATACATATATATATATTTAAATACATATAATATTCATATACTTATTCATATGGAAATGGTATTTAATGTATTTGCTATTGACATTTTAGGTACACCTGTGGGGAAGGAAAGAGATTTGATGAAGTTACGAAGAAATGTTTGAACGAAGATCAAGTCGACTGTCCTTTTCCCAGCTCGTAGAATTTGAAGATCTGCTTATCTGTTTCTAGTCGTATAATTTGTGCTATCAATTTTATAATAAATATTCTACATTAAAGTTACTTCTTCATTCTACCTCCATGGTTGAAGTGTCTAAATCTCTCCCTCTGTCTGTTTCTCTCTCTTCCTCTCTATCTATTTATATATTTACCTATCCATCTATCTACACACACACACACACATACACATATATTTACATATATATATATATATGTGTGTGTGTGTGTGTGTGTGTGTGTGTGTGTGTGTCTGTGAGTATGTATATTTATATATACATATATATACATATACATACATTTATACACATATATGTGTATATGTATATATATGCCTATATATGGGTATATGTATATATATGCCTATATATGTGTATATGTATATATATGCCTATATATGTGTATATGTATATATATGCCTATATATGTGTATATACACGTATACACGCACACACATATATATATATATATATATATATATATATATATATTACACATACGTACACACACACACTGGTCCCCGACCCTCGTTGTCCCGAATTCAATTCCCCGCCGTGGCGGTCGTAAAAATGCCTGCGCTCTGACTGCTGGCTCGAGCCCGAGAAAACGATATATCGGTAGGTGTCGTAGGGGAAGTCACCGCGCCGAACCGCGGTTGATTAGGAAGGGTATCCAATCACGCAAGGGTGGCACTGCCACATAACCTCTCAGTAGTAAACTGAGAGAGGCCAATGTCCTGCAGTGGCATGAATGGCTACTAAAATAAAATTTATATATATATATATATGTATGTATGTATGTATCATACGTGTATACACAACATTAAAGGAATGGGTTTCCTAAAAAACATGATATGCGTTGAGATTACTGAAATATGGAAACAAAATAATAAGCACAGTAACGAAAATGACATCTTTCATCAGCATCTTTCTCTTAGCACAACTCCGTCTGCATCTGTCCCTTTTCTCAGTTTTGCTTCTACGTGGTTACATGCGCCTAAAATTGTTTACGTTCGTTTCTCCGTCTGCTGTCATCAGCCTTTCCTTTCGGGAGAAATTTTCAAAGCAACGTCACAGGGGTCAATCCTTGTTCACAATTTTACGTCATATTGTCTATTTTAGTCATATCTAGATTTAATTTCATTTGCTGACGACACCAGTCCACACCATGACACTTTCAGTAAACAATGGGTTCGTTTTAAAAACAGGATCGAATGGTGCCAATGTTTCGCGGTAATGGTGGTAACTCTAGTCTAAACTACTTGTAAAAGTCCCCATAGACGATGCGACCGCCGTACACGTTCACTTGAGCCGCGCAAACTGCCTACAATTGGTTTCCGCGAGTCGAGATCGTTTCCTATGCTTTACTCAGTCCGACTGTGCTAATTTGATCAGTTCTTTCGAGCTGTGTCGTGAGCAAATGTACATATATGTACATGTAAATATATATATATATATATATATATATATATATATATATATATATATATATGTATATATATATATATATGTGTGTGTGTATGTATGTGTGTGTGTGTGTGTGTGTGTGTGTATGTGTGTGTGTGTGTATATATATATATGTGTGTGTGTGTGTGTGTGTGTGTGTGTGTATACATATATATATATATATATGTATATATATATATATGTGTGTATGTATGTGTGTGTGTGTGTGTGTGTGTATGTGTGTGTGTGTGTGTATATATATATGTGTGTGTGTGTGTGTGTATACATATATATATATATATATATGTGTGTGTGTGTGTGTGTGTTCGCGCGTGTGTGTGTGTGTGTGTGTGTGTGTGTGTGTGTGTGTGTGTGTTGAACGTTGATATCAGTTATTACGTCTCGCAGTATATAACCATTACTTTGCATCTTTAGTAACTATCATATTGCGAAATACTAGATGCACGGCTTCCGTTTCCTTTTCACTCCAGCATTATATTCCCCCATTTTCTCCCTAGTTTGGCAGCCGTCGTCTGCGGAAACGGCAACAGCTTCGGCTAGCTTCCGGAAAGAGATTTAATGAAGTTACGAAGAAATGTTTAAATGAAGATCTATGTACACCTATTAGATCTTGTGATGCATATTATTCATTATTATTTTGTTAAGGCATTTTAATAAACATTTTACATAAGTAATATTTACTTATCCTACATAATACACATTTTCTTACATATATCGATAAGTATTGTAGCGGGTACTGTAGGGGAGTGTGGGTGGTAGCCCCTACAGTAGGATAATATGATAAGCAGAAAAAAAATGATTTAAACGATGCTGTAAATATAGTTGTCCTAGCACATGGTAAGAAATTATCAGCAGAAAGTAAAATGTGGTGTGTGTATGTGTTGGTGGGGGGGGGTCCTTACTAAAACTATTAGAACCTGGATTGCCTTAGTCTTGCTACTGATGATATGTTCCAGCACTTAACATGGAAGTGCCGCCTACAGTATGACTTCGCCCCTTATGGATTTGATGCCCCTTTTTACACACTAACCCCCTTCCCTCCGCCCAACTCCTTTAAAACGTTCCGAATCCGCCAATGAAGGAACAGTTAGGTGAACAGAGCAGAGAATAGGTGAACACATGGATAGCTATATATAGAACAGATATAGTGTGTGTATAGATAGACAGGAAATCAGATTGATGGATAGGTATATAGAAAGATAGTGTGGGTGTGTGGGTGTAAGCCACTCACGCGACTACGCATGCTCTCTTGCACAGTATATACAAGAGTATGAAAACATTCATGCACTTGCGTGTGCGTGTCCACCAGTGTGTAAATGTGTGTTCCGAGCTATATACGTATCTGTGTGTTCATACATGTGCGCGCGTGTGTGGGTGTGTTATATTCACTTGAGGCCTTTTCAGCTTCCCCCTTGACCGCCTCTATGCAATCAATGACCGCCATTCATCACCCAGCTCTCTTCTGCGCGTGTATGTATGCTTCGTTGGTTTTGCTGGTTCCATTCCTTATCTATTTCGCTTTCGCTCTCTTCCTTTCAATGACAAGAACGCATTTCGATTTTTATCAGCGGCAGGGACCATTCATATTCTCCTCAATCAGTTTGGATAAATTTTATCCCCTATTCTCTCTTATCTTTTATTACATACGCAAACATATACACATACATGCATGGATAACATTATATATATATATATATATATATATATATATATATATGTATATATATATTATATATCATATATATAGTATATTATATATATTTATATATATATATATATATACATACGCGGACAAATTTTGTGTCCATACATATATACATCTATATAAGTCTATTGTAGGCGAATATATTATGATACTCAGATTCTCTTATAACTTTTAATGGTACTAAAACTTAAAAACTTACGTGTGTGTGTCTGTGTGTGTGTGCGTGTGTGTGTGTGTGTGTGTGTGTGTGTGTGTGTGTGTGTGTGTGTGTGTGTGTGTGTGTGTGTGTGACAAAAGCGGATTTGACGCCACAAGTAGCCAGGCGTCGACTGTACAAGCTAATGATTACCAGACTGAAAAAAAATCCCGAACCACCGAAGGTTTCGGAAGTTCGGAAACACAGATGCCGGATAAAGGGGTTCAGGTTGAATCGCAAAAGATTCATGATTACATATGTGTGAGGTCTCAAAAGTCCCATATTTGTCAGTGAGGTATTTGAAGACGCAGGAGCGAGGGTTGGGGTGCTGACTGAAACACGTACTGGCCTGGCAGTGCCACGTACTGGTGTTTATTTCCAAAATTATTTATACAAAATATATGATATAGAAAGTAAGTATTTCTCCTCTTATAGGTTCAAATTAAATGGAAGATATAATATTCCTCTCGAACACATTCACAAACACTCTAATCAACAAAAATATACATATTCCTTAAAGAAGAAATAATAAAGGAAAAGAGGGTGAACACTGAGTGTGAAAACAAAGTGTTCATCTGCAACAAAGGTTAAAGGTCAAGCCTCATCTTCTTGAAGAGTGGTCTCTAGCTAAACTTCTTGAGACATTTAACACTTGTTTTACTCAAAGCACGGTTAACAGACCTAACCAAGCACTTCCACCATGGAGAACAGGGAACAATGAAGTTCCACTGAGGAGATGGTGAACAATATTCTTGCTGAAGTTGACAAGCTGCACCCACGAATGTTTTAGCATTATCTGACAAAAAAAAATAAAAGAAGACCTCAATGTGTGAGTCAGTTCTAGGTACACAATTTCTTGGAAGTAAAACAATTTCTTGGGAGGCAAATCAGTACAAAAGAGAGGACCAATATAATCAAGACCCACCACAGTAAAGGGAGGAGCGATCTTAATCCTGGTAGAAATTCAGAAGACTGACTACAAGCCCTAGACTCATACCTCTTACACTTAACGTACTCTCTACAAACAGTTTCAACAGTTCGTCTGACTCCCACTATCCAGTAGCTGCCTCTTAAAGTAGATACAATGGTGGATACTCCAGCATGCTTCAGGAAAATAAGCTGAAATTGAACCAAGAGCTTAGCAACATGACATGAAACTATAACAGGATGTTTGCTTTCAAAATTTAGGTCTGCATTCTCTAAACGTCCTTTAGTTCTCAACAGGGTTTCATCATCTACAAAGGGATCTAGTCTACACAAAGGAGAACACTTTAAATGAAATTTGTATTGTCTCAAGTACGCAATTTCCTGAACAAAATTCTCTCTTTGTATACAGTAAAACAATTTGATCTTGGTCTTAGGTAACCTACCAGTAAACAAGGGACCTGACATTTTCAGAGAATGAGGTTAGGCATTATTTATAAATTTCACAACCTAAGCCACCACATGATGTGCTTTATTTAGGAGAGTTCGCAGATACACAAGATATGTTCTTTTCATTGGTAACTTTCTTCTACGGGTAACAGTTTCATTTTTATCACTTGGGGTTAAATGTTAAGACAACCAAGAAGGGCCATTTATCCATAAAGTAGAATTTACAAGTGGTCCGGCTAACTCCCCTCTAGAAACAAGATCATCAGGATTTTTTTCCTTGGACAACAGTGCCAGCGGTGACACTCTGAATTTCAATAAATCTGTTTAACACAAACATCTTCCATCTACAAGGATTGACCTTTACCTATGCAAATGCTACTTTTGAGACTGCCCAATAACAATAAACCAGTTTTATCAAGATAGAGGGCAGGCTTCACAAAATCTAAGAGCCTAGCACATAGTAATACACTAAGCAACTCTAATTTAGGTAAAGTGACCCTTTTTACTGGTATTACCCTTGACCTTGCTAATACTGATATGGCCAATATACAAGGGGAACTCTCAGTACACACAAGCTCCATACCCTTTTTCTGAAGCACCACCATCGGCATGAAGTTTTAATGGATTAATGGCTTAATAGATTCATATTCATTTTCATGAACAATATTGTTACCAAACTTTGCTATATACGTGTGTGTGTGTGTGTGTGTGTATGTGCGTGCGTGTGTGTGTGTGTGTGTGTGTGTGTGTGTGTGTGTGTGTGTGTGTGTGTATGTGCATGTGTGTGTGTGTGTGTGTGTGTGTGTGTGTGTGTGTGTTGAACATTGATATCAGTTATTACGTCTCGCAGTATATAACCATTACTTTCCATCTTTATTAACAGTATCATATTGCGAATTACTAGATGCACGGCTTCCGTTTCCTTTTCACTCCAGCATTATATTCCCCCATTTTCTCCCTAGTTTGGCAGTCGCCATGTCCGGAAACGGCAACGGCTTCGGCCAGCTTCCGGAAAGAGATTTAACGGAAAGAATTTTTTAAATGAAGATCTATGTACACCTATTAGATTTTGCGATGATTTACAATTTGAGTGTCATTTAGAAAGAGGGAACCCAGCTTGAGCCAAAATACTTTGAGGATCTTTTAACTTATCACAAACTTCATCACTGTCAACCCCTGACAGCCAACCGTATACATAAAGATTGTCCTTTGATTCTTCTGCGACTACAGTATTTGAAAAAAAAAAAACTTTAAGTGATAGTTAATAGTTGAATTTAGCAAAAAATGGCTATTTGTGTTACTATCAACTAAATTACTAGTAATGCATTATTATTTAATAGTGCACAATCTTTGGGAATCTAATGCCATTACATGTTTTACACCTTGTAAACTTACTAGTTTCAAGTCAAAGATGTTCATTTGTTTACCTGGAGAAGACTAACTGCCTCCAAAACCAGCACATGACACAGGTTCTGCGCTCACTAACTTAGGCTTAACTTTTTTCACAAGATTACTGGACACATATGATCTATCAGAGCCAGTATCAAACAACAAGTTGGCTTCACAACAAACACCTGAATCACCATGCAATATCAATAACCTTCTGATCACTCATATCCGTTTCCATTTGTTTACTTGTGTTTATTTCACCCTTTAATCTACACGGTAATATGCCCCTCACTTAGACACTTAATGCAAAAACGAACAACTTTGATATTTACATCACGTTCCTATAATGAGAGCTTCTGGATATCCCAGCACTCCACAGACTTCTGTTTTTTTGTGTTTTTTTGCTGCAGAAAGCATAATAAGATGATCCTACTTCGATGCATATGGCAATCTTCTTTTCTCCGAGTCCCTATCACATTCTTGAAAGTTTCTGATCTCTCAATTCTTTCTAAAGAAACTGGAGAGGCCAACCGGTGTCACGTTCACCGCCAGAGCCCTCTTTAGTCCACCCCATCCTTTGATTATGAGGAAGGCGTAACAGGATGATGGGGTCAGGAATACTTTACACTGCTTTCCTGACACTCTTAAGGCTTCCAAATTATGGATGTGTGTTAGCAATTCATCAAGTAAATTCCACAACGAGGACACATACTTTGGTCCCTTAATTGTTACAGGAATATTACTATACATATATGTGTAAATATAATTCGCTCAGGTCTTCCAAATCTTTCTTTCAACAAGGCACGAGCAGAAATCTTACTGCTCCTACCGGATTAAACAGAGTTTGACTTCTCACTTATCATTAAACTCCTCAGCCGCTGTACAGCTTGCTTCCTGTGTCTACAGACTTATTTAATATACTCGGAGGTACCGTCAAGCTCTTTCTCCGGGTTCACAGGATCAGTTTCCAATTCTACCATTGTTTGTAGATTATTTCTAATATTATTTACACAAAGAAATTTAATATAAAAAGTAAATATTTCTCTTATAGTTTAGAATTAAGTAAGAGATATATAATAATCCTTTACTACACGTTCAGAAAAATTACATTCTTGTTAATAAAAACATAGATATTCAATAATTACAAAAGATTAAATATTGAAAACGCAGTTTTCTGGGCATCAAGCGGTAACTAACATATTTAACGACATTAATTAGTACATATATTTTTGGTAAATAAACGTATCGGGAAAATATGTCAATTAAGTTTTATGTGGTGATTTATTTAGAATGTGTTCAGTATTTTTCTAATAATTTTCATTATCATTATAACATTCATATAATTTATTATCATTATTGTTATTATTATCATTCTTGTCATTTTTAGTATTGTTAAAATCGTAACTCTTACTATAATTGTTTTTTGTTTTGTTGTTGTTGTTCCTGTTCTTATCATAATCATAATCATCATCATCATCACCATTATCTTTTTCATTGCCATTATCGCTTTATCATTCATATTATCTTGATTCTGTACGTGAAATCCTATCTTTTAGTTTACATATACTGTACCTATCATTTGTATATTAATACATTTGGTGTATATTCATGAACTTAACGCTTTCTGCAGTTTTGTATGACAATTTATACATTTATGGTTATTGTAACTATTTTTCGTAAGTTTTGTGTCCAGATCTAGGTGAAAATAATCGGACAGGCGCATGCGCACAAGGAAACATAAGCTGGAATATCAATTACTTACCATTTTGTCGACACAACATATAATTTATCTACTAACAGTGATGTTCTTCGCAGTTATAGTTGCAGACACACACACAAATATATATAGATATTCGTGTGTGTGTGAACTGTAAAACTAAATACATTTGCTTGAAGAACATGCACCCATTTTCATACTTTAGACACGCAGAGTCGTTAACATAATGATCAAATTTCTTCGAAGACCCAAAAGCAAATTGGTATCTGTATGTTGCCTGACCCTTACGCCTACCTCCCGCATAGATAATTATCACACGGTAAGAGGCGTTGCATCATACGATTGACCGTGTCATCGGGTGCGTCCTCGCCTTCGGTCCGTCCCCGTCTGCCTGATCCAGGAGGCGGAGATTACCCGCCTGCTCCTCCAGGGGGCGGAGTCAACCTGGCCCCCTAACCAATCCGGAGCAGGACGAAGCATGGCGCTCCTTCCGAATAGGCGGTTCCCTGGCACCGCCGAGGTCAACTCAGCTCAAGACAAACCAAGATTCATCATTCGGGAATTCTAGATTGAATGGAAAACCATACCTCGCATCTTCGCCACTTATTGATCTATATATATATATATATATATATATATATATATATATTCTTTACGATCTTGCGTGATAGATATCCTTTCATTCTTGATATGTATTTAAGCCTTGCTTGTAATTTTATGTATTTGTAGGTTTGACGTTATACTATATTGTATTTGTTGTTTACAGTAGTTTCAACACCTAAGTAATTTTGTTTGGAAGTTAAAGGTAATTTCATACCTTTTACATGAATATATATACATACATATATATATTTAAACACACACATACACACACACAAACACACACACACACACACACACACACACATATAAATATATATATATGTGTATATATATATATATATATATTATACAAATATAAACACACACATACACACATGCACAACATACACACAAAGACACATTCATATAATAATGATAATAATCATTATTATTATTGTTACTATAACAAGAAGAATATGAAGAAGAATTGTAATGATAATAATAACAATAAGGATAACATGATGATAATGATGGTAATAATAATAGTAATAATTATGGTAATGATAATAATAAGGATGATAATAACAACAATGATAATAATACCAATAGCAATAATAACAATAATAGTAACAACACTAATAATATTAATGATAATAATAATAATAATATTAATAACACTAATAATAACGATTATAAAAATAACAATCATTATAATGCTAATAATGCTAATAATGATGGTGACAATGGCAATAATGATACTAATGAAAGTGACAGTAGTAACAGTAATAATAACTTCGATAACAATAGTATTAAAGCCAGCAATAGTGATAAGCCATCAGATAGTAGTAATAATAATAATAATGATAATAATAACAATGATAATGATAATGATGATGATGATGATAATAATAATGATAATAACAATCTGAATAATTTTATTAATTTATTAATTACGGCACCACAAATATCAACTGCAATGACATTTTCAGAATGCCTGTCTGTATCTGCAATAAGGAAGTGTGTTGTTCGTATGTTATCTAAATCAACTTGTGAGAAAAAAAAAACGAGTTGGAAACATGTTGATAATGATCTTGAGAAAGAGACTGTGAGATGGAGCTTACAAATATTTTATTCGAATTTTAAAAACTGAGGTTGAAGAATAAAAAGGTTGAATGAATGAAAAATAATGAAAACGATTGTAATCTTATCACTTTATCGTTGGTTGATCAAATGAGGAAAAATTAACTTGCAGAGGGATTTTTACAAAACCCACGAAGAAATGAGATGATTATATATTTCAAAGCATATACTTTGTTTTTCTGTGAATCCGAGTCCGTATAACGTCTAATCAAAGGATTTGTAAAGAGGGCGAATCATTGTACAAAATTAGGGTTAATTAGAATATTCACATTCTCTTAATCATTTTTGGTAAACGTATTCAATTTGACACTTCAACAGAAGACCTTCTAGATTCTACGAAAATATACTTCTAACTAGGGTTTATTTTTGTTCCCAATATTATTCTGTTGACACACACGCACACACACACACACATACACACACACACACACACACACACACACACACACACACACACACACACACACACACACACACACACACACACACACGCACACACACACACACACACACGCACACACACACACAATGTGTGTGTGTTTATATAGATATCTAAATATATACATATATATACATATATATATATAAATACATAGCTAATGCTAATGCTATTGTTAATGTTAATGTCGATGTTGCTGAGGATGATGATATTTTGAACGGGTGGGTGGAGGGTGGAAAGGGAGTCGACTACCCCCCCCCCCCCCCCCATGCCAGAATCATATTGTTGAAAAAAATGTACATAAGTTCATTCTACCGAGATAATAAACATATTTTATTAGCTGTGTGTTGAGCAATAAGCAACGAACTGTTATCGCTTATCTCTTTATTAGTCTTTATTACGCACGTTATCAGCTGAGTAAAAAAAATAATAATAATAAGTTTGCTGTTCTAAGAAAAGCGAAGGGATATAATTAAAACTCTTATTGAAAAATCGAATATTTTATTACAGAGAAATTTTTTTACAATAAAACCAAAACAATAATAACCAATCTTATCCAATTTCTTTCTCTCTCTTTTTTTTTTTTTTTTTTTTTTGTCAGG
>NC_061852.1:23531508-23546508 GCF_019202785.1 Penaeus chinensis | reverse complement strand
ATAAAATCCTCAACCTCTTTAGTACTGTATTTACTTGATATTATTAGTCGTGTTATGATAAACGATTAAGTAGCAAAGTTCACACAGATCTAGAACTTTGATATTTATGAAGACATGGAAGAACGTTGCGGCAAAAGCAAAACGATGAAATAAATCAAATTAAGAAAGAAATTAAAAATGGCCCTACGTATGATTCCACACTTGACATGGAACAGTCTCGAACGTGGGCCTTGAAATACCCAAACCACACCATTAACCATTCCTCCATCACGGTGATCTTCTCTTAATGGGAAATTAGTGGTATATTTAAACTAAGCACCTGTTGCGTCTGATAGATTTTTGACATAATTATGCAACCGGTCCGAGCATGATAGCTGGTATCATCGTTTATAAAGATATACAATGGATTAGTTAACAAAAGTATTGCGTGAATTTGCAGTAAGTTTAACACTCACTTCCTCCTCCCCTTCCCCCGTCCAACATTTTAACTCCTTCGACACACTTAATAAACACAATATAAACAACTCTTTCGCACAACACCCCCTTCCCAGGCACCCCTCATTCATCCACACTCCACCTCTTACAACTCATTGCTATCTCTCATTGCTCCCGGCCTCTACGACTCAACCCCTACGCGTCCTTGCACCACTCGATTATCCTGCCCAAACCTCCACCCTCACTCCTCTCCCTTTTCCTTTCCCCATACCCCAATTCCACTTCCGCCCCCTTTCCCCCGAATTCTCTTTCCCCTTCCTTTCTTCTCTTTTGTTTCTTTATTCCCTCCTCTTTCCTTTACCACGCTCACCCCATCCTCCCGTACCCCCACCCCTTCCCTCTTTCCCACTTCCTCCCACACTCCCTCCCCCTTCCGCACCCCCTCCTCCTCCTCCCGCTCGCCCCCCCCCCCCCCCCGACCTTCTCCCCCAAACCATGACCCAGCACTACGTCCAAACACCTCAAAAAT
The DNA here is from genome assembly GCF_019202785.1 of Penaeus chinensis. NCBI lineage: Eukaryota > Metazoa > Arthropoda > Malacostraca > Decapoda > Penaeidae > Penaeus > Penaeus chinensis. Next base: position 23,545,544 of record NC_061852.1, on the reverse strand, counting down.
AGGATTTCTCAACATTAACTTCCGCAGCATTACATCTAAGAAGACCCAACTCCTCCCCACTATTAACACGACCTGGACATTATAATAGGTACAGAGACATGAGGAAACCTTCCCCTCCCCCTAATAGCATGACACTGATACGTAGAGATTGACAGACTGACACAGGGAGAGGTGGGTATCCTCATCTTCTGAAAACCTGACTTAGTTGTTAAGCATAGGCCAGACCTAGACACAGACTGTGAGATCACTTTGAGGCAATTACATATTTCTAATTGTAAATCACTCTTGCTCGCCGCTGTCTACAGATCTCCTTCTTCCAACACAAAATACTTAAAGAACCTTTATACATCTCTCACTCGCGTCACTCCAAACACATTTGGATCGCAGGTGATTTCAACCTCCCTGACATCGACTGGACCTCTACATCCCCTTTTGGCCCCATTGACGCAGACGTCTCAAACACCATTATCCCCCACACGAACAGGCATCAGTTATACGACATCTTCACTGACATCACAAATACATTCGCACTCATACAAACAGTACTCAAACCAACGCGAACCCAGGTCACCACACGCCTCATTGGCGACGGACGCCCTTCAACCACTGCCCACACGCTAGATCTCTTCCTCACAAACAACACACTCCACATAACAAACACCGAGGTTGTTCCAGGACTAAGTGACCACGACATCGTTCTTGTTGACGCAAATCTCCGACCGACCGGACAGAAACGCAGACGTGGACCTATTTTGCTCAACTCTAGAGCCGATAAAGACTCGATCATAAGGGACATGACCTACAGAGACAACTTCCTCTCCTCTGACCAATACATCCGACCCTTTGGGGAAAACGAATAGTCTGAAACATTTCATACACACTTCCATTAAAATTCACATTCTACAAATAATACCTTCGAGTAGGTACAGACTCCCCTGGTTCTCCAAAGGTCTACGCAGACAACATCGAAGAAAACACCGACTCTGCAGACGCGCGCAATCATACAACACTCCAGAAAATTGGGCCAATTTCAAATCTTTCCAAAAAAAATATTTACCCAAAACATAAAGATCGCGAACACATCAGTAAGTACCTTACAGACAATGTAAGAAACAACCCTAGACACTTCTTTAAGTTCTTAAAGACGTGCAGACAGGACTCCACCAACACTTAAAGACCCCAACGTCACTCTTATCAACCACACCAGAACACAAAGCTGATCTACTCAACACACAGTGCCACACTATCTTCACACAAGAAAACCTCATTACACCGAACATGCCAAACAGCCCGTACCCACCCATCCCGACTCTAGACATCAGAACAAACGGAATTCAAAAACTGCTAGAAACACTGAACACAAACAAAGCAATTGGACCCGACAAATTCCCTTCCTTTTCTCACAAAATATGTGCCACCGTCCTCGCCCCTATCCTTCAAATCCCTCAGGACATCCTCTCTTCCAACGGACTGGCTTTGTGCAGACGTCACCCCTCTTTTGAAGGCAGGTGACCGGACTGCCCCATTTAATTATCGCTCCATCTCCCTCACCTCCATCGTCTCCAAAATCTACGAACACCTTATACACAAACACATAATGAATGAACTTGACACTAACAACATACTAACTGACACACAACACGAATTCCGACCCAAACGATCATGCGAATCCCAACTCATTGTTACTCATCACGACATTTCCAGACTCCTAGACAGACGTGACGTTAAACAGGTAGCCGTTATTGTGCTAAACTTCGCCAAAGCCTTTGATAAAGTCCCTCATAAAAGACTGACACAAAATCTACAGTTTTACGGAATCACTGGACAGACTATTCACTGGATCACAGTTTTTCTTTAAAACCGGACTCAATGCGTTCTCTTTGATGGTACTACGTCTAGCTCTGTTTCTGTCTCGTCTGGTGTCCCCCTAGGGCACCGTCTGAGGCCTTCTCCTCTCCTCTACATAAATGATCTCCCACTATCCAACCCTAATTCTACAACTAGACTTTTTGTTGACGACAGCCTCATCCATCGACTAATTAAGACGTCTGTAACCTCCTCCAGACTGACCTAGACTCTCTCGAGCAATGGGAAGAAACATAGCAAATGAACTTTCAGCCAGACAAATGCAAAATCATAAATTTCACTCGGTCACAACCGCTACCCAACACACCATCACACAAATATCTTAACACACAACAGACAACATACAACTTAATGCCAACAAATCACCGGGTTTCCTGAGGAGGAATCCACACGATTGTGCACAAGAAAACAGAGAAAATCCCTAAACAAAAGTAAAACTCCAACAACAAACAAACAAATCTGTTCAGATTTTACGACGGGGAAAAGGTGTATCTGGAAATCTAAAAGCAAAGGCGTCAGAGAAGACTCATCAGAGGGGACATATGTATCTTTATATTTTTATTAATCTATCCATCTATCTATCTATTTATATATACATATATATATATTCATATATATATATATATATCTATATATATGTATATATATATATATATATATATATATATATATGTGTGTGTTTATATGAATATAGATAGATAGACAGACAGACAGATAAATGGTTAGATAGATAGATAAATACTTTCAGAAAATATACATTTCACTTATCCCAAATCGTTGCAGAAAAGTATAAATTACTCTTTTAAACTTTTACCTATTCATTTTTGCATGCTGAGATATGACCCCATTAATATGTCTTGTGTGACGCATATAGTTTTTTTTAGTTTTTTTATTTAGTTTTAGTTTGTGTTTTATGACTATTTCCAGATACACGTTTTCCCCCGTCATAAAATCTGAACAGATCTGAATGGGCTGTTTGTCGTTGATGCTTTTGTTTTTGTGTTTGTATTTGTTTCAGTGTGATGTATCCTATTTGCATATTGCTTATTTTAGATTATTCCGTTTCTCTTCCCTTCTATCTATCTTATCCTCTTTCGTTTTTAGTTTCTATCTTTCTTCCTTATTTCGTATTTATTTATCTTTTGTTATCTTCTTTTGTCTTTTCTTCACTTCTTTTACATCAACTTCTCTCTATTGTCTCTTTTTTTCACTATCATTATTCTCTTTCAAAGGTTTTCATCAAAATAATATCAACTTTATTACCTTCGTACATAAGTTATTTTTTTTTTCACTATACATGTACTTCTTATTTTCTCTTCTTTCATATTTTCGTTCTTATTCTGTTTTCTTTATAAAATTCTTTCTTATTCTTATTCCTAATTTCTTTGTCTCTTTTTCTTTTTTTTTTCTTTCTTCCTCTTCTTCTTCATTCCCCTCTTTGACTTTGTTTTTTTTTGTTTTTTCTTTCCTCTTTTAAGAATTGTTTCATTTTTTTTTTTCTTCTTATATAAATCAATTTCCGGTCGGTATTTCAAAGTCATAAACGACATTTTTTCCTTCTGATAAACTTTATCATGTATTAAGATAACCATCAACGTTTAATCCATAATATCAGCTCTTGCACTTTCGTAAATAGAGCACACGTAAAAAAAAAAAGATCGATAAATGAATAAATAGATGTTTTATCGCTTTTGACAAATTCGATGTTTAAAGCTGATGAATATTCGCTTTCGCTCTCTCTCTCTCTCTCTTTTATTTTCTTTACTCTCTCTCTCTCTCTCTCTCTCTCTCTCTCTCTCTCTCTCTCTCTCTCTCTCTCTCTCTCTCTCTCTCTTTCTTTTGCTGCTTTTTCTTTCGTCTCATTCCATTCGTTCTAATATCTATTTTGGTTGTGCTTACGTTCTTCTTTGTTTGAAGAAAGTTTGTTTTTTTGAGTTCGAAATCTTATATTTATTGATGTCTATGCGAGTGTCAAGGTCATGGTTCTCTCTCTCTCTGTCTCTCTCTCTCTCTCTCTCTCTCTCTCTCTCTCTCTCTCTCTCTCTCTCTCACTCTCTCTCTCTCACTCTCTCTCTCTCTCTCTCTCTCTCTCTCTCTCTCTCTCTCTCTCTCTCTCTCTCTCTCTCTCTCTCTCTCTCTCTCTCTCTCTCTCTCTCCCTCTCTCTCTCTCTCACCCGTGTTTGTGTGTGTGATCGTGAGCACCTTACCTCAGTGCGCGAGAGGCCGTCTTAGCGAGGCCGGACATCCTTCCTTGTTCCCGCATGGCCCTGGGCGTAAATAAGCCCCGGGGAAATCAGTCAGCGCGCTCAAAGGTGCTGAAGACGAGTTGATTCCTTGTAATCCGCTGCTGAACTTTCCTTTCCAACTCCCCACGTCCTTTTGCCCCCACCGCCCCCGTGCCCCCGAGAATGTAAAAATGTGGGTATCTATTTGTAGGTGTATATGTACGTGTATGTGTATACCTATATGCACAAAAGAGCTTGTTTGATATGGAATATGAAAGGTGTCGAGTCAAAGAGAGAGAGAGAGAGAGAGAGAGAGAGAGAGAGAGAGAGAGAGAGAAAGAGAGAGTGAGAGAGAGAGAGAGGCAGAGAGAGGCAGAGAGAGAGAGAGAGAGAGAGAGAGAGAGAGAGAGAGGGGGGGCAGAGAGAGAGAGAGAGAGGGGGGCAGAGAGAGAGAGAGAGAAAGAGAGAGAGAGATAGAGGCAGAGAGAGAGAGAGAGAGAGAGAGAGAGAGAGAGAGAGAGAGAGAGAGAGAGAGAGAGAGAGAGAGAGAGAGAGAGAGAGAGAGAGAGAGAGAGAGAGAGAGAGAGGCAGAGAGAGAGAGAGAGAGAGAGAGAGAGAGAGAAAGAGAGAGGAGAGATAGGAATGAAAGATGGAGCGAAAAGAACAGAGAGTCAAACGGACAGACAAACAAATAGAGACATTAAAAGAAACAAAAAGAAGTAAAGGAGAGAAGAATGAGGAGGAAGAGAAAGCAAAAGAGGCACAGAGAAAAAAAGAAGAGAAGGAAAGATAACTGAGAGTGAAAATGAATGTCTGTAATTCCCAGTATTAACTGCTACATAAGTTTGTAACTTGATAATAACAAATAATAATGATAATAACATATAACGATGATAATTGTGTTTATGATGGTGATGATAATAATAATAACGATCATAATGATGGTGATGATGATGATGATGACAATTATAATAATCTCAATGATGTAATAGTGATTATAGTAATAATAGTAATAATAATAGTAATAGTAGTAGCAGCAGTAGTAATAATATTAATAATAATGATAATGATAAAGATAAAAATAATAGGAATGTAATAACAATCATAATAGTAGTAATAATAACAATAATAACAGTAACAACAATAAGAATGATAATTATAAAAAACAATGATATTTATAATAATGATAACAATAATAATAAATTACGATGTAAATCTGTAACTGATGATAATGATAATAATGATGATGATGATGATAATGTTAAAGATGATTACGATGATGATGATGATTGTAATAAAGATGATGATCATGGTGATGATAATGATAATGATAATAATAGTGATAATGGTGATGATAATGACAATTACAATGATATCATGATTATGATAAAATAATAATAATAGTACTGATGATAATGCTAATGATGCTGATGAAATAGTAATCATGCTGATGTTAATATCAATAGTATTAATAATAACAAGGGAGGACCCATAGAAATTCCACGAAAAAAAAAAAAAAAATACTCTCTCTTTCACCCTCCTCTTTCTACCTTTCACCTTTCTTTTCCTTTCAATCAATCTCTCCCTTTCTGCTTCCCTCTATATCTCCTTTTCTATCTCCCTCTATCTTTCCTTTTCCCGATCTGTCACCCCTTCTCACTCCCAAATCTTCTTAAACTTCACTCCTCCTCTCCCACTTTCAGCCCGACATCCGCCCTCTCCCACTCCCTCCTCCTAAACTCCTTCACCTCTTTTGCTCCCTTATCCCCTTCCCTCACTCCCCCCCCCCCCCCATCTTCTCTGAGTCCCCTCTCCCTTCTCCCTCCCTTTCCTCTTCCGTTTCTTATGTAAGTCCCCTCCGCTTCCCCACGTTTTCCCTACCTCATCTCCTTTTTCTCTTAAGCCCTCTTTCCCTCCCTTTATCCCTCTCCCTCCCTTTCTTCTCCTTCCTTTCCCCTTTCCTTCCTACCTTCCTTCTTAACCTCCCCACTTGCCCTGCGTTGCGGCCGGATCGTCGTGTAAGTATTGGATATGTAAAAACTGGCGGTCTAACTACTTCAATGCAGTGTACTTGCCTCGAAGAAGAGGAGTGGTAATGATAATAATAATTATCATGATAATAATAATAAAGATAGTAGTAGTAACACCAATAATAACAATAATAATAATAATGATGATCAAAATTATAATAGAGTTAGAATAAGATTCTCATAAATTCATAATAATGATATGATGTGTGCGTGTGATTCATTCATATTTATGTTGTCAATCATCACCCCATCTTATACCAAAAGAACTAATTTGAAATCTTACCTCATATAGAATACGATTTCAAGCATAATGTACTTTCCTTAGATTAAAAATGTTAATTAATTATGTGTTAATGCTAATGATAATAATTATAACAGAAATGAAAATAAAATAATATATACTTGTATTGATAATAACGATGATAGTGATGATAACAATGTGTAATTAGAAGATTAGGAGTAAAATCAAAATGGCAATAATAATGATATCAATAATAAGGATAGTAATAATAATTATATAATATCAATGATGATAAGAATTATGATAGCAATTCTTACAGTAATAATAATAATGATAACAATATTAGTAATGATAATAATGACAATAAAAAGAGAGAGGAGGCGGGGGGGGGGGGAGCTCCTATTCTAAATCTAGATGATGGGTGCTTGGAAAAGCCGGCCCTAGAAATGACACGTAGAAGAAGAAAAAAAAAGGTGTTTGAGAGATAACATATGATAAACAGAACAACAGACACGCCACAAACCCAAAGATAACCACAGCCGAGGAAAACCCTAAGATAAAGAAAATTAAATGTGAACCACATCCGTTCCAATTTTATTTCGGAGAAAATTCGAACGCGGTTTTAAAAATACTCATAAAAATAATTCAGGCAAAAAAAAAAAAGGAAATGAAATAAAATAACAAGATTTAGAAGAAAAAAATGCTTTATATCATGTAAAAAAAATAATGTGATTTTTACCCGTTGCAAAACCGATGGATTTGACGTTAGATATGATTTTTTTGAAACATGTCTTGTATATAAGACCTACTGGAAGACAAGTGACTGCGTTCGCTCTCAAGACACGACCAAGGGAAGTTTTCACTGCAACTTCGCCATGTCCCGCCTTCTTCTAATTGTGGCTTTGGCCGGTGAGAGCACAGCTGGTTTAATATCATCATTATCATCCTCATCTTCATTAATGCTGTTGTTATTACTATTAATTCTATGTATTATAATAATGGAACACTAATCCTTGGGTTTAGCTCTTTAAATGAAGGTATGCGCGTACAAATACGTTTATTAAATGTTTTTTCAGTATAACCGTCATCGATAACATCAACATCGATATATTCACGTTAATCCACTTTATCTCATAGCTGTAGTGCATTAAAGTGAAGATATAGGTGTCCACATTATAGATGAAAAAATCAACGAAATAGTTAATAACCGCAATTGGTTACGCATATTTTCAAATATTTTAATGTTTCATTTCACCGTTTATAGCGATTGGACGTTATCATATTCCAATTATATAACTAGATAGTCACATAAAATAACTCAAGTAAAACTATCTATATGAGAATCAAATCCTTCATCCACCCATCTGGCTCACTTCATCAAGAACAATTTCTCACTCTCATCTTCCATACAGTTACGGCCCAATTTCTTACGTGTAGTTTTGGCCCAATATTTCAGTTTCCTCTTCCACACAGTCTCGGCCCAATGTCTCCTTTTCTTCTTCCACAGTCCCGGCCCAATTTCTTACTCTACTCTTCCTCTCCCAAATCTCTGACCGCCAAAATCTCCGCCCAATGTCTCACTCTCCTCTCCCCTCTTCCACACACAGTCTTTACCGCATACGTCGCCAACGGTCACGGTCACGGTCAGCCCCCGACCTTCGAGTGCAAGGAGGACGGTATCTTCGTCGACGTTTACAGGGACTGCCAAGTGTTCTACCATTGCCAGGATGGCGTCAAGACCACGTGAGTTGGGGGGGGGGGGGGTCTGTTTTGTTGTTGTTTTGGGGGTAGGGAAGATTATTTTTGTTTTTGTTCTTTTTTGTTGTTATTAATGTCATTATTTTCATTGTCGTTCTTTTTATTGTCACTGTCATCATCCGCACAGTGGTCGTTATCTTTATCACTATCATAAATATCTGAGAGGAATAGAGTGAGAGCAGAAAGTAGATGAGAATACATACACACACACATACACATACACACACACACACACACACACACACACACACACACACACACACACACACACACACACACACACACACACACACACACACATATATGCGTGAGTGTATAAAAGAGAGAGCAGAGCAGAGAGAGGCTGATGAAAGGAAAAAAGTTTGTCATAGCTAGTGTAAAAGAGTAAAAAAAAAAAAAGTATATCAACACCTAAGTTATAAATAATTAATAATCCGAATAAGAAATAATTACCGGCCCCGTGTTACCCACTCCTAGGTCCGGCTGCCATGATGGATACCGCTACGACCTGGAGACGTACGCCTGCCGACCCCCGGCGGAGGTCAGCTGTCCTTTACCAGAACTTTGAGTGAGGAGACACGAAGGAGAAGAACAGATAGAGAGCAAAGGCGTGAGAGAGGGGGAGGTGAATGCAAACTGTTAAGTGGAGAGGCTGGTAAAAGTGATTGTGAGTGGGATATAATGTAAAAAAAAGAAAATAAAAGTTAGAAACGCATTATGTTCTGGGCTTATATCTTGTTTTCCCTTTTTTCCGATCGTCCCCGTGTGTGAAATAAGGATGTTTATACCAAAGCTGGAACGATAAACTCAATTCATTACTGAGTTCTTTCGCTGTTGTTATTTCCAGTAGTATGTGACAACACAAGTTTAAGAAAGATATCTGATAAAGATCGGAAAGGGAGAGAGAACGAGAAAAAAGAGGCAGATAGACAGGTAGGAAGACGGCGAGGTAGAGAGGAAAGGAGAGATAGATAGAGATAGATAAAGAGGCAGAAAGAAATATGGCGTAAAAGGAAAAGAAAAAAAAAACATGTAAATATCATAAAAAAAATAATGATCGTTGAATAGAGATTAAATAATATTCCGTGTGTATGCTGCACATATGAAAATACACAGCCACACGCATATATATATAACACTCCGCTATCCACCTATCTCTCAGCTGCATTAATGATGTCCGGTAACTCGTCTGCCAAGATGTTCTCCTCATCCGCTGCATCTCTTACCTGTTCAGCATCCCCAGGTAGATCCGGGGCTAATTAGCGATAGTTTGAGCTGAGAGAAAGAAAGAAGGAGGGAGGGTGACGCAGGGGGGAGGAGAAGGAGGAGAGAAAAATGTGAATTAAGAGGAATAAGAGGAAGCGAAGGACAAGAAATTATATTAGATATAAGAATAAAAAAATAGGCGAAGGAGGAGGGGGAGGAAAACAATGAGAGGAGTAAAAATAGGACGGAAGAAAAATAAATAAAAAGATAATGAAAACAAAACTCTTAGATCCAAACTTCGACGGTTCGATATATGTTGTATGCTCACATTCCTGCGAGCTCTAATGGTTCAGTATTTTTGCTCATATACCTCTCCAATTAAAAGATACGTTTAACCTAACGCAATGGCGATATACAAAGATGAGTATGACATCAAACAAGACTTATCTTATTTTACCATGTATTGATCAGCATATTGGAAGCCTTTTTTGCCTAAGAATCTAGTCAGTATAATATTAGAAGCCTTTACATACTACTCATATATTTCACTAAGATGATTTTACATAAAAAATCGTAGTCACTTTTATAAAAAAAAAAAAAAATGATGAAAACCATGATGACGAGAATTATTATAATAATAATGATTACGAGACAAATAATAATAATGATTATTATTCCCATTACTGTTATCATTACTATTGTTATCATCATCATTATTACCATTATTACCATTACTATTATTATCATTACTATTCTTATTGATATTGTAATGATGACTATTATCATCATTAGTGTTATCATTATTATCACATAAATCAGCTAGACTATGCCCCACCCTCTGCCCACAATGAGAAACTATCATTGGCAGATCTATGTCACAGTTTTCCCTTCTGTGATCCTACCCTTGTCCTGCATATCCCCCTATCATTTACTTTCCCCCTTACACCTCCACTAGGGATGGGAGAGAGAGAGGGGGAGAGTTTACCTTAGTTTACCATGAAATGAACTTACGGCTTCATCGAATCTTTCCTTTCCACTTTCTGTGTGTGTGGGAGGAAGTTACCGCTCGCGGGCAAGTGCCCTGTACACGAGCAATACGCGACTTTTAATTCATCCGGAAAATTATAGTTGAGCTGTTTTATATCACTGAAATAGCAACCAATAAAGTCATTATTCGGTTGGATATACGTTTGACGTAGGTAATTAAGAGAGTTTCTTACAATGTAATGTTTTCTTCAGTATTATTATTTTTTTTCTTTTGTTTTCCTTTTTTTTTTTTCTTTTTTTTCTTTTTTAATCAAAATACAGTACTGATGAATTTAAGGTACTCCTACATCCTCGAAAAATGTTATTATATTTTTTCTTGGTTATTCTAGATCCCTCTTTATTTTTTTAATGCAGAGTGTTCTAATAACACCCGTTTAATTATAATAAATCTTAAATGTATTTTTCTTGTGATTTAACCTTGTTTTCCGAAAGATATGTGATAAGACTAATTAGCGGCAATTACATTAGTTTAATGTCATAACCATTATTTTCATTATCCTCTTTATATATCAATGTTGAATAAACATTTAAAGCACTATCTTATTATTTTTTTTCGTAAAGCAATGCATCAATGTAAATAAATTAATGAACGATGTTGTATGAAATTTCCATAAGGAATATATTAATTTACAATGTTTATAAAGCAATGCCTTGGTAACTTGTTTTGAAATTTGCAGCATTTAAAATGAATTGTTCAGAGTCCTGAAGATAATATATTCATATCAATATTGCTATTACTATATTACTATTGGCATTGTAGATGTTTGAAAGTCATTGTAAATACGGACCTCTGGAGGCTTTCTCTCCAGATTCTTTTTTATTATTCATATATCTGTCTATCCATCTATCTATCTATACATATACATATATATACATATATATGTATATATGTATATATATATATATATATATATATATATATATATATATATATATATATATATACATTGTGTTCACTGATTCTCTATAAAATGAAATTATATAATCCGAGTTTATAGTTGCGATGAAATTCTTAGAATGATATGTTGTGATAAAGCGATTTTATAGATTAACCAAATGTCTTTGCCATAATATGAATATCTATATCATATTTATTTCCATGTCAGTTTAGGGTGTGTGTGTGTGTGTATGTGTGTGTGTGTGTGTGTGTGTGTGTGTGTGTGTGTGTGTGTGTGTGTGTGTGTGTGTGTGTGTGTGTGGTATCAACACGGAATGCACTGCGGTATCAACACCGACTAGCGTTTTACCATTCATATATGGATGTGTATGAATTCATGTACTGTATATATGCAATATCCTTAATATAAAACAGCTCAATTCAAAAATAACGATTATTTAAGCCAATGCACTTGATACATATATCGCAACATTAAAACAATTACACTAAAAGTAAAAACAACTACCGAACCAAAACAAATAACGATTTTAGTCCTCGTATAATCTGGAGAAATGTCACCAACCTTCCTATCGACCTCCGTGACCTATGACCTCGAGAGGGGGACGTTACCTCCGCATCGAACGCTCATAAACCACCAACCAGGAAGAAGTGCAATTAACACCTGTTAATTTCTCCAAAAGTTTCCTTGAGTCTCGCCCCCACCACCTGCAATGTCAAACTTCGACCCAAATAATTGCTGCGGAACGAAAATGGGTCCATATGCGAGGCGGTGGTCTACGCCTTCCATCCTATTAACTCTATTCACGCTTCCCATTACTGCATTCACCATTATCGTCATCATGGGGGTCAAATGCCCCCGTAGACTCTGTTTTCCCCCTCAAAGTCTGGCTTGCCCCTCCCCAAGGCCCAGATTTGTAAACTAACACCTATATAAGTCCATTTATAGCTTAAAAATGACTTTGGAATAGCTCATTTTTCAAAATTGTGATTGCTTCGGTCGCCTACCTATGCCCTTTGCCCTACCCCCCCAAAAAAAACTGAAATGACGCCCCTGGTTGTCATACATATATATATATATATATATATATATATATATATATATATATTTGTGAGTGTGTGTGTATGCAGTAATGATTGTAGCAATAATATTAATAGTAACCATTATCATTGTCATCATAACAATAATTGCAATAAGTTTGATAATGATGATGCTGATGGTAAGTGATCATAATGATGATAATAATAATCATGATAATAATAACAATAACAATAATAATAATTAAATGAATAATAATAATGATGATGATAATAATAATAACAATAATGATGATAATAGTAATAATGATAGCAACAATAATAATTATAATAATATCATTATTATTATCATTATCGTTATGGTGGTAATGGTAATGAATAATGATGTTAATGATTATGATGATGATAACAATGATAATAATAGCAAACACAATATAAATAACGATAAAAGCATGCCGTGATTTTTTTTAAGAATTACAGTTTAAAACGGTCCCCCTTTAACAGAATAGCGATCAGTCGCTCACGTTTTCTTTCCGGGCGAGACGAACCAAACGGGAGAAAGTTCTTGGAACTGATGTCGTAACAGAGAAGAATGCTAATAGAAAGAGGGGAAAACACAGTGGGAAGAGAGGGGGGGATGAGAAGAGCCTGTCTCGTCGCCATTATATGGAATGAGTTTAGAATAACATATGTGTGTGTGTGCGTGTGTGTGTGTGTGTGTGTGTGTGTGTGTGTGTGTGTGTGTGTGTGTGTGTGTGTGTGTGTGTGTGTGTGTGTGTGTGTGTGTGAGAGAGTGTGTGTGTGTGTGTGGAACGGAAAGGGTATAAAAATAGGGGAATATCTAAACAATCAAAGATTTGCAGATGCTATTGTTCTCTTCAGTGAATCTGCAAATGGAATGCAGCAACTAATAAACGATCTGAATAGAGAAAGTCTGAAAGTCGGACTTTGAATGACCAAGAAAAATACTAAGATCATTCAACAGTAGAGTTCAGTTTGAACGGATACATGTACAAGGCGAAGCGCTAGAGGTAGTGGACAAGTATATATACCTAAGGCAACTCGTACAGACAAACACATCTAGCGAAGAGGAAATTCAGCGACACATCAGTCTAGGCTGAAGCGCTTTCGGCAGACACAGTAGCATACTAAGAGGCTCCTTGACACTATGTTTAAAAAGAAATGTCTTTAACCAATGCGTCCTCCTAGTTATGACCTATGGATCAGAAACATGGACTACAGCCAAACTACTGGAGAGGAAACTTATAAGTGCACAGAGAAGGGTGGAGAGGCTGATGCAAGGAATTAGCTTAAGAGACCGGATGAGGGCGACGTGGATCAAGGAAATGACAAAAGTGGAAGATATACTTAGGAGCATCAAAAAGAAAAAAATGACAATGGACAAGTCATATATATCGGAGACAGGACGACAGATGGACAAAGAAAGTAACAGACTAGCCTATGGATAACATAAAGAGGCCAAGGACCAGACCAATGACGAGATGGCGCGACGAAACGAAATTTGGGGTTGAAGACTGGAAACAAAACACGCAAAGCAGACAAAGTTGGAAAAAATTGGGAGAAGCCTACGTCCTGCAGTGGATTGATGATGATATATATATATATATATATATATATATATATATATATATATACAGTCAGGTAATTAGCGGAGTAAAAAATAACTTTTTCTACCGCCTTTTTTTTTCTGTCTCTACATCATTTCATTG
>NC_061852.1:23481508-23499008 GCF_019202785.1 Penaeus chinensis | reverse complement strand
CTACGAAAAAAAAAACACGTTAAAAGAATTGTATAATTAAGTGTAACCGTGAAGGAAGAAATAAATACATATTGAGAAACGGTATACAGCGGGAAATCTAATACTTTAAGTTTTCGTGACCTTACTTTACAAGGTGAGTTGTTTTCTGCATGAACTTGTTGCGGTTTTTGTCTTACATGTGGTGAAAAATGTAATTAGCTCTTGCCTTGGTGAGCAAAATTTCTTGCAAATTTTAATGGTATGAGTAAATGTAATCCTATTTTCCATGATTTTATATTGCATTAAACTTCATATATAATGAAATCGGTATAGTTTTAGTGCTCAAACTATATTTTTTTTTTTTTTTTTTCCACAGAATGGAATTTGCCCACATCTTGGCAGTGTGCCTTCTATGTGGGGTTGTGGCTTCAGGAAGCGAAAGTCCCGTATGCCCTCTCCCGGCCCCTGGTCAATGCGCAGAGAATGCTAACTCGACAGGTTCGATGAAGGGTTTTACTAGCTTAATTTTAATTACTATAGATATTGTACTGGCTTATCCACCATGATTTTCTAGTCTGAGATTCTTTTATTTTTTTTTTCTTAATTCCTAGTGTCCCTAATCCGTATCCCCTGAACCGTTTCCGCAGAGAAAGTATGGCGCGTGTTTGGTTTGCAGCCCACTTTGAAGAAACTGGTGGGCCACTATTCCCCCTTCAAAGTGTGGCAGAGGAAGACCCAGCAGAAGCAGCAGTTGGGCTACCAAGAGTTCCAGTACACGCAGCCAAAGAGTACAGAGACCAAGTACTACAAGCCGATGGAATACGGGCCCCTCTTCTTCCAACCGCAATATCAGCCTGTCTCTTACGCCGACGATAGTGTGTGATGTGTGAACCATTTTAATTTTTAAAGCGATGTCAAGAAAGGTATTTTAATTCACTCTAGGCGCCAGGTTTTATGGTCTTTTTTTTAATAAAGATGACGGTAAATTTGAGGTGTACCTTTTTTTTATTCAAGGTCCTTATTAAAACCATGTAGGATATTAATCTGCACTAAGATGGTAAGAATCTTGCAAAATTTTATTCTTGCATTTGCAAGAAGTAATACATATATAAAATGATAATGCCACAAATTAAAATAAGTTACCAGCTACTAAGATAACAAAGATGAGCTAAATCACAGTTAAGTAATATTTGGTATTACAGTTCGCTAGTACTGGCCAATGAAGCACCCGCGTGATTGCACACGATTTAGAACTACATGCAAAGTCCATACTACAACGTTGGAGTCTTTATCCTGGTATCTCACTTAAAACTAAGATTTTCATTACTTTGACGCCAAGCCATTTAGCTTGTAACTTTATTTCTTACTCGGCCAAAACTAGAACCCTTATTTCTTTCAAGAAATAAATTATAGCGTTTTATCTCTTGGAATCTCCCAAGACTCTCTCCACCAGTTTCGAAGTCTGACGTTTGGAACATGTAGTGTCGGTTCTATATTTTCTTAATGTGCTGAAGACGTGAAAGGTTGACTAGTAACCTCAGTCCTCCGGGTTCTTGGTGCAAGGCCATCTGAATTCCTGACCCCACTCGTGGAGCCACAGGTTGGCGACTGTAAAACAAAAGGGAGTATTAATAACTCGGTATAGTTGGTTTGGTTTGTGCAGAAATCTACATAGGTGATTGAAATTGTATCTATTTGGTTTGCATTCATGAATCAAGGGCAGTGTCAACTCTATCAGAAAATGCCCGCCGGAATTTGTCCCGTTTACAGTTCAAAACCGTACAAGGATGTACTGGTATGATCGGCCTTCCATTCTCCCGTTTAAAAAAAAAAAAAAAAAAAAAGTCAAGCTACTAAGCATTTTCCGGGGATTGATTTCGCTTGACCCCGACAACGGGCACTGATGCTTTGCCCGAAAAACTGACAATAGACCAGTTCCCGTCGGGCAATGTTCAGTTGGGTGGACGATGGTTGAATCCTAATCTTGATCGGACTTTCAGGATGGTTAAGCAAGCAATACCTCAGTAAAGTTCTCCGTAGTGCCCCCTTCCCCCCCCCCCCAAGACCAATGCTTTGTTAACCACAAATACTTAAAACCTTCCTACACTTACCGCTAATCATCATGAATTAAGCTAAACCCAAGCGAAATCGACGTGATCAGCCCTACCTTGGTCCTCAGCCCTCGCCTCGACTGATTTTGTATGGTCTTTTCTCCTTTCCTTTTCTCCAGCCCCTACTGTCCACTTATCCTAATCGTTAACTCGGTTTTACCCTTTTCGCCATACTACTTTATAAAGCTATATGACCTTTGATGTCTGGCACATTCATTTGTTTTGTCCATTAACCATTCCAGAAATCCACAATAATAATAATAAAAAAACAAAAAAAAACTGCCTCGCCTTCCTATCGCTATATTTTGAATACGCCGCTAATAACCTTAGATGCTGACGCGGAAGAAAAAATGTTTCAGTAAATAACACAAATAACTTACTCCACTTTTCTCCCAAGAGAACCGGGCAGGAGGCGTGTACGGTGCGGTAGTCTCCCTCTCCGTTCCGCTTGATGTTGAACCAGAAGAGCGCTGATCCTTTCCGGGCAGGAACCTCAACGCCCAACGTAGGGAAGACCGTCGACCCGCCCGCCTCCACGTCGTTCAGCTGAGGGTAGGATTTCATTTGTTTGTTGGCACTTTAATGATCTCTTGATAACATTTCGGTATGGTAATGGTAGGTGAGTGTTTTTTTTATTTTTTTTATCGTAAAGATCGTAGACAGCGTAGAGGGACGGCTAAGGGGTTATGAGAAATGATGGCTTCCCGTGTCCGTAATTGCGAATTATGGTTTAGGTTTAGGTCTGGTGAATGTGGATCCAGGCCCATCATGTAGATTTTTTTTAAAAGAAAATTCATGTATAATGTATAAATTCGTTCATGATACTTCATCAGCTATGTTTTGCATACTCAGAATGATCGACTTTGTTGGTACTTTTGCATTGCCTTGTTTGGAATGCACTGCAATACTATGTTGCAGCTTTTGGTGGCATTCTAATTAAGACTAAATTACCGAGAAATTATTTGATTATTAAAACACAATGTGTGATTTATTAAAGTTGTTAGACGAGGCGAGTTTACATGGCACTCGCTTTTGTGATCCTATATGAATGCTTTTATACTTTTTTCATGTTCTGTACTTTTATTTTCTGTTTCAAAAAGGAAATCTCGAGGAAACCTTCGAAAAAGAGTTATGTTGTCTTGTTTTTTTCATCCTACTGTTAAGAAATAGTAAAATAAAATAAAATAAAACTTACGTAGAAAAGCATAGTGGCGAGTCTGTCTCCTTGATGTGGATCCTTGTCTATGGATTTCTAAAAGTATATAAAATGAAAAGACGGATGTAGACATTTAAAAACAAACGTTCGATTGAAACATACACCCCCCCCCCCCCCCCCCCCCCCCACCTGCTGATCGTATAATCCGTGACTTTCTCTTGAATTCTGCAGTGCTCGTGTAGCTTTTTTTTTTTTTTTTTTTTTTTCCCTTAAGATTGAGATTTCTATTTCATGATTCTAATAACACTTTTTAACGAGTTTCATAATCTCTCTTTAAATTGTATAACAGCTTTTATTATGATGATTTCATGACCTCCCCTCTACTCCTTCCCCATTTGACTCTAACAACACACAACCCCGACATGACCTCCTGGCCCCTTAATCCACATCTTCAACCCACGCTCTGCAAATCGAAGAAATCCACGTGGGCGTCGTAGTGTCCCCCGATGCCGTAGTTCAGAACGTGGAGATCCTCTGCCGTCTCGGTGGTGAGTCCGGTCATGTCCTCGATCCGGTTGAAAATCTTGTCCACGTTGGTGTCGTCTCCGCGCCGGACCCACGCCCTGGTGATGGGGAGGGAGCATGGTGTGAGTGGGGAGGGGAGGGGGGGATTGTGAGATGGGGGAGAGGGGGGAATGGTTGAGATGAGGGAAAGGGAAGAGAATGGAGATGGGGTGAAGAGAGAAAGGAGAGACAACTGGGTGACATGGTGGAGGGAAAGAGCTACTGAGAGAGATAATGTAAAGAGTGAATGGGTGATATGGTCGAGAGAGGTTTGTTTCACTTCCAAGATTTCCACACCTTCCCTCTCACTCTAACTAACTACTTCGATTTTTCTTTGTCTGTCTCTATCTTACTCACTCATACACACACACACACACACACTCACACACACTCACACACACTCACTCACTCACTCACACTCACTCACTCACTCACTCACACTCACTCACTCACTCACTCACTCACTCACTCACTCACTCACACACACACACACACACACACACACACACACACACACACACACACACACACACACACACACACACACACACACACACACACACATTCACTCACTCACTCACTCACTCACTCACTCACTCACTCACTCACTCACTCACTCACTCACTCACTCACTCACTCACTCACTCACTCACTCGGAACAAGCCCCACTCACGTCTTGCCAATCCTGGCGATGGACTTCTTGGCCTCGTGGGTCGTGAAGGAGTGCACCTGCGTGGTCTCGAGGCGCGGCAGGGAGATGTGCTTCATGAGCTCCGTCTCCGCCTCAGTCATGACCTCGTGATAAACGACGACGATGGGGTCCGCCCACTTCAGCTCGGCTTTGAAGGGCATGAGTTTGTGGTAGCCCGAGTTGCCGTGGACGTAGCCGCATTTCATGCCGATGTAGGCTTCGGGAGGCTAGGGATATTATCATCATCATTAGTTTGATATAATTTTATTGTTATTGCTGTTACTGTTGCTCCTACTACTACTAGTGCTACTATTATTATTAGTTATCATTACCTTGACTTATAATTATTACTACTATTATCATTACTGTTATCGTTGTTGTTGTTGTTGTTGTTGTTGTTGTTACTGTTAATATATAATAATAATCAACAACCATTCATTATTCCCAATCATCATCATTATAATTATTATTATTACCATCACCATCATAGTAAATACTGGGTAACTTTTATTTTATTTTCATGACGATATTTTCAGTTCAATTCTTATTTGCTAATACAAGTTGTGTATATTTCTCCTTACACTAAACTGGACCGCTTGCCTACTATATGTTGTACAAAAACCGTATTTCGTCGTTCACCCTAGTGTGAAAAACATTTTATGCGAAACATTTTATGCGAAAGATTGGTTTTATCTTCACTTTCTGTGCGCCTTTTTGCCTGATACCCAGTTTTTTCTTTGTAGAAAGAAGAAAATATCGATGCACATAAAGTGAATGAGGTATAAGATATGGAATATAAGAAACATTGGCTTATATTATGATTGTTGCCATTTGTATGCTAATGTATTTAATAGTTACCCATCGTATTGGATATCGTTTTCTTCATTTAGAAATCTTTAGAAAATGGTAATAGTTTTGGGTAAACTATTACTTTTCTTTGTGGTCTCACTATTTACGGGACTAATTAATTTTCATGTAAATGGATAGTTAAGAAACCTAATCAATGCCACGAAAACGTACTGCATTAACCCAGATAAACCCAGCACTCTTTGTCACGTAAATGTGTCTTCGCATATATACAATTTTTTCATCAATCGTATATTGCGGTGTAATACATCTTTTTTACATTGTGTGTTTGTCCTTTGCATACATATAACTCTTGAAAATTACTTTGACACTTAACAATTAACCTAAAAATCTTAATCTATTTTTTCTCATTTGAAATATCTTTTGTCCAAAGAAACGAGAATTTAAAACAGACATGTAAGATATGTGGCAATGAAAACGGTGAATAGCAGAGATGTGAAGGCCTTAACTTTTGAACATTTAATACATTAGCCGTATCTCCTTCTCCATCCTTCTTCTACAGATATTTCTTCGTCATCTCTCACTTCCCTTCTTATCACTCACCCTATCACTTTCCCTCACACTGTCACTCTCCCTCTCCCAATCACTCTCCTTCTTACTATCACTATCCTTCTTCTTATCGCTCTCCGTATCACCCTCCACTCACTCACTCACTCACTCACTCACTCACTCACTCACTCACTCACTCACTCACTCACTCACTCACTCACTCACTCACTCACTCTTCTCATCTCTCTTCTCACCTTGCTTCCCATTCTCTCGCCCTTCTCCCTCTCCCTCCCTCCCTTCTACTCCCCCCTTTCTCTCACCCTCACCCTCTCCCTCCCTCCCTCCCACTCCCCCCCTTTCTCTCACCATCCTACTACCCCTCCTTTCGCTCACCCTCCCCTCTCTCTCTCCCTGCCCTTCTCCTCCTCACCCTACCCACCCCCCTTACCTCCCATCCTTTCGCCTCCCCTTCTATCCCTGTCTCCTTCCCACCCCCACTGTCTTCCCCTCCCCATTCAACCCACCCTATCTCCTTTCTTTTCGCCCTCCCCCCCTTCCTTCCATTCCTGTCTCCTTCCCTCACCCTTTCTTCCCAACGAACCTCCTTCCTCCACCCTCACTTCTTCCCCACCTCCCTTCCACCCCACCTCCCTTCCACCCCACCTCCCTTCCACCCCACCTCCCTTCCACCCCACCTCCCTTCCACCCCACCTCCCTTCCACCCCACCTCCCTTCCACCCCACCTCCCTTCCACCCCACCTCCCTTCCACCCCACCTCCCTTCCACCCCACCTCCCTTCCACCCCACCTCCCTTCCACCCCACCTCCCTTCCACCCCACCTCCCTTCCACCCCACCTCCCTTCCACCCCACCTCCCTTCCACCCCACCTCCCTTCCAACCCACCTCCCTTCCAACCCACCTCCCTTCCAACCCACCTCCCTTCCAACCCACCTCCCTTCCAACCCACCTCCCTTCCGACCCACCTCCCTTCCAACCCACCTCCCTTCCAACCCACCTCCCTTCCAACCCACCTCCCCTCCACCCCACCTCCCTATTCTTCTCCTCCCCATCCCCATCCTCCCCACCTCCCTTCCACCCCACCTCCCTTCCACCCCACCTCCCTTCCACCCCACCTCCCTTCCACCCCACCTCCCTTCCACCCCACCTCCCTTCCACCCCACCTCCCTTCCACCCCACCTCCCTTCCACCCCACCTCCCTTCCACCCCACCTCCCTTCCACCCCACCTCCCTTCCAACCCACCTCCCTTCCAACCCACCTCCCTTCCAACCCACCTCCCTTCCAACCCACCTCCCTTCCAACCCACCTCCCTTCCAACCCACCTCCCTTCCAACCCACCTCCCTTCCAACCCACCTCCCTTCCAACCCACCTCCCTTCCAACCCACCTCCCTTCCAACCCACCTCCCTTCCAACCCACCCCCCCTCCACCCCACCTCCCTATTCTTCTCCTCCCCACCCCCACCCTCCCCACCTCCCTTCCACCCCACCTCCCTATTCTTCTCCTCCCCATCCCCATCCTCCCCCACCTCCCTTCCACCCCACCTCCCTTCCACCACACCTCCCTTCCACCCCACCTCCTTATTCTTCTCCTCCCCATCCCTCCCCACCTCCCTATTCTTCTCCTCCCCATCCCCATCCCTCCCCACCTCCCTTCCACCCCACCTCCCTATTCTTCTGCTCCCCATCCCTCCCCACCTCCCTATTCTTCTCCTCCCCATCCCCATCCCTCCCCACCTCCTTTCATCCCGCCCAGAAAGGTTAGCAAAAACTCCTTCGTCTCAAACAGGTTAATCCCCTCTCACCTGGATCTGTTCCCCGCGGCACAGACGTCGGTACAGGCTATCCAGCTTATTAACCTGCTCGTAGTCCTTGTGCTCGGCGTAGATCTTCTTCTGGAACGACGTTGGGATTCCCAGGCCCGAGAACTGGTCTAGGATTCTGTCGTTGGAATTCTGAGCCATGTTGGTCACGATGTCTGCCTGTCGGGAGGGGGAAGGTCACGTAATGCGGCTGGTGAGGGAGGGATGCGTTTTGTGTGTGTGTTGTAGCTGTGATTGTAGTTATGGTTGTAGCTGTGATTGTGGTTGTGGTTGTGACTGTGTTTAAATGCCTAGGAGTGTACTTGTGTGTGTGTGTTTGCGGGTAAGAGAATTAGGCTTGTTTTTGTTTTTTGAGGAAAGTAATATGTAGACACACAGCAGCATTCCGTATACTACACAATAATTGTATACAGTGAGAAATAAACCAGTAAGTTGGTAAAATAAAATAAAATCCCAATGGGTATATAAGAGAGAGTAGGTAGTGATTTCATTAAAAAGGAATGAAGCGAAAGGGAATCCACCTACAATATTAAATCCCAAAAAATCACCCTTCGCCAACTCTCCCTCAACCATCCCTCACCTCTCCCTCACTCTTTCCCTTTCCCTTTCCGTCCCACCTACCAACATAGCCCGATGTTTCTGCTGCTTCGTGATCTTATCAATCCTCTTCTGCGTGTGCCTATCGACGGGCCGCGAAGCCCTGAGCATCTCTATGCCTTTTTCGTACCACTTTTTGCTCAGTTTGAATTCCAGGTTGTTGAAGCTCTGTTGTCCCAGGCGGAAGCAGTCGTCCACTGGAGAGGGAGGAGAGGAAGGGGAATATATGGAGCTGTATTAGTATCTTATTATAGTGGGTATTAAATACTATTATCAGTATCAATTATATTAAGCTCCGTAGTTATTATAGTTCATCACCATCGTCAATATAATTATCCATATCGGTATCATCGTCATTATAATAAACATTATCAAAATCAACAATATAATGATCATCAATATTATTTATCTCACCACATAGTTCAGTCTATCCCCAAACACATTCCGTAATCGCAACATTATCTCACAGCCTGTGTGAGGCTGCGGGACCCACAGCCTCACACAGATCCCCCAAGAAAAAAAAATTCCCAAGGCCGAAACGGCGGGCTTCCCGTTAGGACCTACCTGAGAGCTCCTTGACGGCCTTCGTGCCCAGGATCTCGCCTTCCACGAGGTCATTGACAGACAGGTCGTAGGTGTCCTGCAGGCGAACCAGCGCCCACGCAGCCCCATTCAGGTCGGCTTCCTCAGGGACGTCGACGCCGTTGCGCAGGGAGGTCAGGTTAGCTCGTAAGGCTGAGGAAGGAAGCGTTAGCAGGCATAAGGAAAAGGGGAATTCGGGCATAAAGGATATCCTAAAAATATGTAGGGTAAAGATTGTACTTAAAATGAGATGTAGATAACGAATGTATTACATGTGAGGGAAGAAGCTTAAAGAACATATTTTCAGTGAAGAGATATAGTATGAAAATGTATAAAGAAAAAAAAAAAACGTGGAAAAGGAAATTTCGATGGACATGTTACTGGGTTTGTGTAAGAATATCTTACACAAATCTGATAATGTATGTTAACCATTTTTACTCTGGATTTGCCCTAGACTCAGTAGACTGTTTTCATATTTACATAAGGGGACACAACAACAGAGAACATGATAACTAAGCACAAGTACAACTGAAATGCGAATAATGCGAGTAGATTTTTCGTAAGATGTGGGCAGACTGATACGTATTGAGAGAAGTAAAAAAATCATACACGCGCGATAAAACATTCTCCCGTTATTAAAACCCTGCAGCCTTATACTTGACAAAATGATTCTCCTTGGATCGACGCATCTCATGTCTCAACTGCTTCGAACATTTTTTTTTCCAATGAACGAAGCAACCGCGATTCAAAAGCCACCATGAGAATGGCTTAGTCACAAATACGGTGATATTTTCAGTCGCTTCATCACACTTCCCCACAGAGATGAAGAATAACTGCGGAAAAAACAACTTATCATTGCAGATTTGGACGCATCTGTTGGTGTTTTGAAGGTGATGCTAACGGGTATGAAGCATTGAATGGAAGAGCTGTGTCGTGTGAGGGTTCGAGGCCACTAACAGTAGGTGACGTAGCGATTTTGGT
Organism: Penaeus chinensis; assembly: GCF_019202785.1. NCBI lineage: Eukaryota > Metazoa > Arthropoda > Malacostraca > Decapoda > Penaeidae > Penaeus > Penaeus chinensis. The sequence continues at coordinate 23,489,151 of NC_061852.1, read as the reverse complement.
GTGAATATTTTAGCTGCTTGTACCCTCGCTTTTGTTCTCTCGTACGGTATTTTTACCTCTGTGATTTACCTGTTAAAGGGAAAGGTAATCTTGAGTAATTAATTACCGTTGATGGATATGTGTGATCTTCTGTATTTTTGTTTTTGTTCCGTTTTATCTTAATCTCAGTAATTATTTTTTTTTTTATACCTGTAGTATGTCTCTATCTTGATTTTGTTTTTTTCCTCGTTCGCTTCTCATTCTCCTCTCATTAACTCCACGGCCTTCCCTCTCCTTTCCCTATCTCCTTTCCCTTTTCCATCCTTCCCTCCTCCTCTTCCCTCCCTCTCTTCCATCCTTCCCTCCTCCTCTTCCCTCCCTCTCTTCCATCCTTCCCTCCTCCTCTTCCCTCCCTCTCTTCCATCCTTCCCTCCTCCTCTTCCCTCCCTCTCTTCCATCCTTCCCTCCTCCTCTTCCCTCCCTCTCTTCCATCCTTCCCTCCTCCTCTTCCCTCCCTCTCTTCCCTCCCTCTCTTCCATCCTTCCCTCCTCCTCTTCCCTCCCTCTCTTCCATCCTTCCCTCCTCCTCTTCCCTCCCTCTCTTCCATCCTTCCCTCCTCCTCTTCCCTCCCTCTCTTCCATCCTTCCCTCCTCCTCTTCCCTCCCTCTCTTCCATCCTTCCCTCCTCCTCTTCCCTCCCTCTCTTCCATCCTTCCCTCCTCCTCTTCCCTCCCTCTCTTCCATCCTTCCCTCCTCCTCTTCCCGCCCTCTCTTCCATCCTTCCCTCCTCTTCATTCCCTCCCTCTCTTCCATCCTTCCCTCCTCCTCTTCCCTCCCTCTCTTCCATCCTTCCCTCCTCCTCTTCCCTCCCTCTCTTCCATCCTTCCCTCCTCCTCTTCCCTCCCTCTCTTCCCTCCCTCTCTTCCATCCTTCCCTCCTCCTCTTCCCTCCCTCTCTTCCATCCTTCCCTCCTCCTCTTCCCTCCCTCTCTTCCATCCTTCCCTCCTCCTCTTCCCTCCCTCTCTTCCATCCTTCCCTCCTCCTCTTCCCTCCCTCTCTTCCATCCTTCCCTCCTCCTCTTCCCTCCCTCTCTTCCATCCTTCCCTCCTCCTCTTCCCTCCCTCTCTTCCATCCTTCCCTCCTCCTCTTCCCTCCCTCTCTTCCATCCTTCCCTCCTCCTCTTCCCTCCCTCTCTTCCATCCTTCCCTCCTCCTCTTCCCTCCCTCTCTTCCGTCTTTCTCTCCCTCTCTTCCATCCTTCCCTCCCTCTCTTCCATCCTCCTCCCTCTCTTCCATCCTCCCCTCCCTCTCTTCCATCCTTCCCTCCCTCTCTTCCATCATTCCGTCCTCCTCTTCCCTCCCTCTCTTCCATCCTTCCCTCCTCCTCTTCCCTCCCTCTCTTCCATCCTTCCCTCCTCCTCTTCCCTCCCTCTCTTCCATCCTTCCCTCCTCCTCTTCCCTCCCACTCTTCCATCCTTCCCTCCTCCTCTTCCCTCCCTCTCTTCCATCCTTCCCTCATCCTCTTCCCTCCCTCTCTTCCATCCTTCCCTCCTCCTCTCTTCCCTCCCTCTCTTCCATCCTTCCCTCCTCCTCTTCCCGCCCTCTCTTCCATCCTTCCCTCCTCTTCATTCCTTCCCTCTCTTCCATCCTTCTCTCCTCCTCTTCCCTCCCTCTCTTCCATCCTTCCCTCCTCCTCTTCCCTCCCTCTCTTCCATCCTTCCCTCCTCCTCTTCCCTCCCTCTCTTCCATCCTTCCCTCCTCCTCTTCCCTCCCTCTCTTCCATCCTTCCCTCCTCTTCATTCCCTCCCTCTCTTCCATCCTTCCCTCCTCCTCTTCCCTCCCTCTCTTCCATCCTTCCCTCCTCCTCTTCCCTCCCTCTCTTCCATCCTTCCGTCCTCCTCTTCCCTCCCTCTCTTCCATCCTTCCCTCCTCCTCTTCCCGCCCTCTCTTCCATCCTTCCCTCCTCTTCATTCCTTCCCTCTCTTCCATCCTTCTCTCCTCCTCTTCCCTCCCTCTCTTCCATCCTTCCCTCCTCCTCTTCCCTCCCTCTCTTCCATCCTTCCGTCCTCCTCTTCCCTCCCTCTCTTCCATCCTTCCCTTCTCCTCTTCCCTCCCTCTCTTCCATCCTTCCCTCCTCCTCTTCCCTCCCTCTCTTCCATCCTTCCCTCCTCCTCTTCCCTCCCTCTCTTCCATCCTTCCCTCCTCCTCTTCCCTCCCTCTCTTCCATCCTTCCGTCCTCCTCTTCCCTCCCTCTCTTCCATCCTTCCGTCCTCCTCTTCCCTCCCTCTCTTCCATCCTCCTCCCTCTCTTCCATCCTCCTCCCTCTCTTCCATCCTCCTCCCTCTCTTCCATCCTCCTCCCTCTCTTCCATCCTCCTCCCTCTCTTCCATCCTCCTCCCTCTCTTCCATCCTCCTCCCTCTCTTCCATCCTCCCCTCCCTCTCTTCCATCCTTCCCTCTCTCTCTTTCTCTTTCTTATATCCTTACTCCCCCCCCCTCTCTCTCTCTTTCTTATATCCTTCCCCCCCCCCCTCTCTCTCTCTCTCTTTCTTATATCCTTACCCCCCCCCCTCTCTCTCTCTCTTTCTTATATCCTTACCCCACCCCCCTCTCTCTCTCTCTTTCTTATATCCTTACTTCCCACCCTCTCTCTTTTTTTATCCTTTCCTTCCACCGATTTCTCTACTCCTTTCTCCAACCAAACTATCCCCAACCCTCCCGTTACACTGATGCCAGGTAACTCAACGCCTCACCTCTCGTTGCTGTATCCCTTAGAGCGTGTTTTAAAGCTGGGAAGTCTTGTGTCACGCGCCGCAGGAAATGGTAACTGTTGATAGGATTGTGTACGTAGTCGGCCTCACTGCCTCTGTGCCAGTCGTCGATATATCTGTAGAGGAAAAATAGGTTATTAGGAGAGGTAGAATTTCGTCCTTTCGTCCGTCGCCGATGATGGCCCTAGCTGTTGACGCCGCAGATCATTTTAAATACTCAGTCGATTCTTTCGTTCGCGATGCGCTTAAAAATCACGCAGGAAATCATTTCACCTTTTAATTGCAAACTTCGTTTTTATAATTTGATGCAATTTGGTTGTCTTATGCCTGGAGTGATATTCCATGTGACTACGAATTTGCAGTCAGTTCATTTTGATGTGAAATGGGGTGATATATGACGACTTATATATTCAAGAGTCACTCTCTTATTATGAATCTGTAGTTTTATCATTATTGTCGTATCTTTTGTTTTATCATTGTTGTTGTTGTTGTTGTTGTTGTTCATGTTCTTATTTGATTACTATTATTATTGTTCATGTTATTATTATTCAATTACTGTTATTACTATTATTATTCTTTATTATTACTATTATTTACTTTTAGTTATTATATATTGTTATTATTATTACTATTATTTACTTTTAGTTATTATCTATTATTATTATTATGATATCTTCATTATTGTTATTGTCGTTATTACTATCTTCATTATTAATGCACATTCATTATTCACAAGCTTTTTCGGAAGGAGAGGTTAAGAAGTAAGGTAGGAGGGGGAGAGGAGAGGGAGGGAGGGGGTTCAGAGAAAGAAGGGGGATGGGGGGGGAGGGAAGGGGATAAGGGAGGAGAGGAGGTGGGGGCGAGGAATTTAAGGAAGAGGAGGAGGAACGTAAAATTGGGAGACAGGAGTATCTCTTCTTTTTCCGTGGAATTTCCATTAGTCTTCCGATATTGATTATATAATCTTTAAGAGAGGGATAAGACATGTTAGGAAAGGTGTGGAACAAAGTGGTTTCCATGAATTAACCCTTTCGCCCCGGATTTATGTTCTGTCCATTGTAGTTTTTGGTGAATTTTGTTACATACAGATGGCTCCACATGTGCTCAGCTGGCAAGGAGTCTTATCAGTAGGCCATAGTTACCGATCCTGATTTTCCCATTCCTTGAATTGGCGGGAAAATGTTTTTTTTCTCATTAATGCCATTGCTATCGATTCTGTTATTATTGTTATTGATGTTATGATTATTAAATTGTCATTAAAATATTTTAGACAGTGAAATGATACAAAATACCCTTTCCTAAAGTAAAGGAAAAGGGTAAACAGGTGAGGGAGGTAGTTTCAAATAATTGGCTATTTGGTGATTAAGTACTTGTAGAGCCATCTATGTGTAAATACAATAAATAAGCGTGTATTACAGTGGGCATGGGATGTATTCTTGCCACATGGGGCGAATGGGCTAAGAGGAAGAAGAGGGTGACGAGGGATTATTATCAAAAGAGTGTAACGGAATACGATAACAAAGAGAGGGGAAAAAAATATATCATTAATGGCAGTTCAAGGAAATAATAGGAATAAGATAATAACAGACCGCAACGCAATAACAACTGTGGAAGTGTGAAGAGAGATAAGTGTTATCAAAGTGTAATTAATTACTAAAAGATGAATAATACATAGCGAGCGTACATGTTATTAACTAGTCGTAACGGAATATAATGAAGCGACGCACAATAGAAAGTTTGTAGTGATGAAAATGGAATAAAGCGAAATAATAGAAATAAAAATATATATGATAGCAAAGAGTGGTGTTATTAGAGGGGCAGAAATAAACGAATACATAGATTGATAAACGAGTCAAAAACAAAATGAAAACATAAAGCGAAATTACATGAAATAAAGATGTGGAAGATATAATATTAATCGATAAGTGTAAAAGAAATAAGGATTATGTTTTAAAAAATGGAACTTAAAGCTTGAAAACCAGTGAAATGTTGAGATATGAATGAGCGTTTACATCAATGTATATAGAAAAGATTTATGCAATGTTGGTGCATCAAAATGTACTGTTTCCTTTCCAGAGAAGCGCCCACTTTCCCCAGAGACCGTTTCACTTCCTTGCTTCAGGTCATACTACTACGACTCTGCAATTACCATGGGAGTGTGGCCACGGCGAGCAATGAAGCAAAAAGTCCTTAGGCACAATCACGCCTTTTCCTGCTCCTCCCTTTGTGTTTTTGCTGGCGAATTTTCAGAGCTGTATCTTTTCTCTTTGATTTGATTATTTCTTCCATCGGATTATTTCACTGTTTGTTTTTTTCTGTTCCTATCATCCATCTCTCTTGTTTTTCTCTCTCCCTCTCTCCTTCCCTCCATCTCTCCCCCCTCCCTCTTTCCCTCCCCTCCCTCTTTTCCTCCCCTCCCTCTTTCCCCCCTTTCCCCGTTTCCCTCCCTTCCCTCTCTCCTCCCCTCCCCCCTCTCTCTATCTCTCTCCCTCTTTCCTACATTTTCTCCATTCTCTTTTTCTATATTTTTCTCTCTTCTCTACCCATTTATCTTCAAAAAAAAAAAAAAAAACAGCGGAAGGGCGAGACGGTGTACGGTTCCCGGGAGCTCACCCCCGCCCACCTGACTTGACAGACAGACTGATGGAGGCTTTCGAGATATGATACTGACCGCGACGCTAATGAGCGGTGAAGGGCGGGCGGAAGGAGGAGGAGAATGGGAGGGGAGAGGGAGAGGAGGAGGAGGAGGAGGAGGAGAAAAAAGGAAGAAGAAATGGAAGAAATGAAAGAAATAGGAAAGGTGGGAGACGGGAAAGGTGAGGAAAGGAGGGAGTGGGGGTAGAGCTGGGCACGGGGATTAGCAGGTGGGGGTGAGGGGGAGGGAGAGAAGGGTGAGTAGAGGACGGGAGGGTGACAAGGCGGAGAGGAAGAGTGGTTGGGAAGGCGAGTAGAATAGGGGCTCGATGGGTGGGTGTGTGGGGGGGGGGGGGGGGGGTTAAGGAGGAGGAATAGGAAAGGGTGGGGGGGGGAGAGATACGTGAGTGGCGTGGGCAGGTATGCGGTGAGGTGAGGGAGGGAGGGAGGGGGGGGGATAGAGCTTAAAACGTGGGGGTGGGGGTGGGCGTTGGGGGGGGGGGGTGTAGAGAGTATATAGATAGATACAGATACAGATATAAGTATTTTTCTTATTTTTTTTGTTTTTGTTTCCCCTAGATTTGTCGGAGGTTGAAATATAGACACAAAAATATATATGAATGTTTGATTTCGTAATAATTGGTATGCACTGAATGAATTTGTGCGAGTATGTATGTGTAGCAATCGAATGATAATGTGTATGTAGATATACGTGCTGTAGACAATGTACGTGTGCTTATTGTGTACACATTTACGTAAATATGTATGTAGTGTGTTGCGCAAGTACGCTCCTTGATATTTGTATCTGCTGTGTGTTATGCATAAACGTACATAGACAGCTAACAGAAAGCATATATACCTATACAAATACAAACCCACTCCTTAGAACTGCACACACACACACACACATACACACACACACACACACACACACACACACACACACACACACACACACACACACACACACACACAGTTAACCAAGCAAACTCGTGTACCCAAGACCTAGGCATATACAACATCCACCAATATATCTAAAAAAAAAAAAAAAAAAAAAAAAAAAAAAAAAAAAAAAAAAAAAAAAACACCACCTGTAACAATGCAAAACGGTCCAGCCGATTCATGGTTAACATCAACTCGCAGAAGTTCATCTCGCAACGGCTGACGAAACCCAAATGACGAGGTAACGGTTTGAAAATACGACAAAAGAAGTCTTGGACACCGAGCGTAATAATGTTTCCCACGGTAGGTTCGTTGTAGGTTCGTTTCTCCTTCAGCGATTGCAGATATTTGGTGAAATTGGTGATAGGTAGATAGATATTCAGCTATGGCATAAACACGTCTAAAAAATATATATTATTGGATTTATTTCGTAGAATTATAGAGGATAAATCACAAACGGATCCTATAAACTCTGTGCTATATCATAATGTTTCACTCAAAATAAACCAGGTGAATATAGGCCTTATGTTCATTAATATATTAAGGTATGGCATCCGAATTCGTAATCCTTCTCTCAGGATATGGAAGACAATTCCATAATGTTTCGTTCAGCATGGCAGGGATAAAAAATCCGAGGCTCTTTTTTTGGCGAGTTCAGCCACTCGCCAAAAAAAAACAGCCTCGGATTTTTTTTCTCTCTCTGATTACGAAGAATTTCCCAAAATAGTATATGCATTGTCATTCTCTCGCGATCTGTGATATTCGCCGGAGTTTTCTATAAACAAAAAAAAAAAACAAAAAAAAAAATCCGAAGAAGGCTCTCCCTCTCTCTTTCTCTTACTCTATCTTTCTCTCAGCCATTTTTTTTTTTTTTTTTTACTTTTTTTCCCTCTTTCCTTTCCTCGTTCTCTCTATCTTTCTCTTTCTTTTTATTTTCCGCCTTTCTCTTTCTTTCTCTTTTTTTCTCCTCTGCCTTTCTCTTTCCCTTTCTTTTCCGCCTTTTTTCTCACTTTCTCTGCCTTTTTTCACTTTCTCTGTCTCTACCTTTTTCTTTCTCTGGATCTCTCTGTTTACCAATCTCTAATAAGGGGAGGGATAGATAAGGAAGGAGAGATATATAAGGAAGGAGAGGAAAAAAGAGAGCGGAATAGATAAAGGAGGAGAGGGAGAAATAACGAAGAGGGGAAACGTAGGGAAACATAAGTATGGGGGTGAAGGTACACTGAAAGGCGGGTACGGGGAGAAGGATCCCGAAGTAAGGAAATGAGGGAGAGACGCATAGAGATAAGGGGGTGGAGAATCGAGTGAAATGAGTTGGGG
>NC_061852.1:23456508-23471508 GCF_019202785.1 Penaeus chinensis | reverse complement strand
ATTAAAGTATATTGTATATATTATATCATATTATAATGTATATATTATTCCATAATATACTGGCGTCCCGCGATTCGAAACCGGACCTTCTGACCCCAGGCTCCAGGGGTCTTCTCGTATTTTACCTACAGAATTGAATTTTTTTTTTTTTCTATCCACTAGTTAGCTTCATATTTTGTATAAATAAGTGAATATTTATACATCATGGGGACGATGTAGAGTACTCAGATTGGTGGTTTTATTTTCAAGATTGCATGTAAAATATTTATCCGGATCCATGCATATATTGGAACTTTAACTGGACCTTTGCACATAATAGTTGAGTAGCCCTGATATATTGTTTATATATTATATCATATCATATATATTATATTGTGTATACATTATACCATAGCATATATTATATAGTGTATATAATATGATATATTATAGTAAGTATATGGTATGTTATCGTATCATATTATACTGCGTATATAATAAATCATATATATTATACTGTGTATTTAATATATCATATACCATATTATACTGTGTATATAATAAATTATATCACATCATATTATACTGTGTTTTTAATATGATATCATATTATATTATACTGTGTTTATAATATGATGTCATACTGTATATGTTACATCATATTCTACTCTATATATTGTATAATGTGTGATACAGAGAGTAAGCCATGTAGAGAGAGAAGGTAAGGAAAAAAGGGAGGGAGGCGCGATATTCTAAAACTTAACGGTATATGTAGCCTAATAACTTAACCTAACGTATTCGCTCAAGGGAAGACGAGCCTCGGGGAAGAATTTTTCGGTCATGTTATCGTATACATGACTGGTGCTTGACTTTAACATAGAGAAGTTAGTTTCATGTCCATAATTCAATAAAGAATGCAGTTGTACTGCCATTACTAATACCGTTACTGTTATCCCCTGAGAGATAGTTATGAAAGCGAAAGTGTCTGTATATACAGTAGATGCAGACGCATATGTAGACCTTGTACACATGTACATACACGCGAATCGTCGAATCTCTTGTTGTAATGCTTGGTGAGCAGACTACACCAAGAGAGCATGATATTAATATTAGAATATCAAAGGTGATATAGCATTATGAGAAAGTACTGAGGCGAAAAGGGTAAAAATGAGTTAACGATTAGGATAAGTGGATGAAGAAGAGAAGGAAAAGAAAGGAGAAGAAAAGACCATGTAAGATTAGTCGAGGCTAGGGGTTAAGGACCAAGGTAGGGGTGATCCCCTACCTTGGGCTCCAGTCTCGGTCTCCTAAGCCCCCCGCGACAACAATGAGCAAGGGATTGGGGGGGGGGGGTAGAAAATAGTCATTATAATTATATTTTGCGGATATTGTCTGCCTTTTTCATTTAATCTATGAATTGTTATTCCGTGTACAACAGTAGTTGATAATAATAATTTAGCTTTGAGGCAAGAGTCTACGGGATGTAAAAGCCAAGTATGATGCCGGCGTGGCAGATGAGTGGATAAAGGACTGTGCAATTGTTCCTTTCCTGAAACTGAAAAAGTACTCATAATAATGTTATAGGCTAAAATTAAAATGTAATCCCACTATGTAATGTTATGACCATGCTTTAAATGTACCACAGCTTGCCCACGCCTGTGCAGTTAGCCAGGGCGGTAAATAAAGGACTAAACTAAAAAAAAAAAATAGGAGTCCATCGCATGTTGGAATCCCTAAGCATGATCATGCTGATCGTTTTGCTAATAAACCCATTTAATTTTTCTCTGTGTATTTGTTCTCCATTGACTAACCACCTGAGATTGCCGTTGTATCAGCATTAACAGCGAGAAGCCGAAGGTTTACAAGACATTTAGTCTTTGTTTAATGACATTAAAGTCTCACAACTGCAGTAAAACACTAGTGTGCCTGGAGGGTATACCTTGCAGTGGCGTAGGTAAGGGGGAGGATGGGGAGGGGGTAATTTTTCACCATGCCCGGGCCCCTGATGGAGAGGGACACCCAGATGCCAGACAAAAGGAAATCAGAATTTGACACAGATAATTAAGTAAATTGATTAAATGATATAGGTAAGTTTGAATGACATCATATATGCTATTGCAAAGAAATTATGACTGATGATTCTTTTGCCATTAAAAATAAAAAGTATTACTTACAAAGAAGCGTATTCTACTTTTTTACTAATTGTTTAAACTTCCTTGCTTCTTTGTAGGGGAAACCCCCCTAATTCCTTGTTCGTTGTTGTCGGGGGGTCACACTTACCTTGGACCTCAGCCCTTGCCTCAACTAATTTTACATGGTCTTTACTTCTCCCCCTTTTCATTTCTTCTCTTCTTCATCACCCCCTTCTTCTGGCCATTTCCTAAGGTGTGAGAGCCGTGCTGAAAGGATGAAAGGCTGGCTTTGTTAGCCATGAACGGCCTCAAGGAGCCTTGGGTACGGTATTCTTTTGGCTAATTATTTAGTTCTTACCCCTTTTAGGGATCCTGAGGGGTAGACCCTTTCTTCTCCCTTTTTATTTCACGCTCACCATGGTTAATAATGATGTTTTACCCTTACTAGGGACATTAATGCTTGCCCCTTCATGAACTAGTCTATCTAAATTTGATTTAATTGGTTACATCTGAATCCCAAGCTAGTGCACTATCTCCCCTGACTGACCTCACTGGTAAACCTACGCCTGTCCAACCTCACTCCCCCCTAATGCCTGCACCGGAACTGTTTCCGTCTCTCCAACTGCCCTGTCTACGACAAGGACTGGTCAGACTGTGAAAACTAGTTGCTCGTATGCCTCGTCGGCTATGATGCAGTGGCAGTCCAGTGCTACACCATTCCTCCCAGAGGCCAACGTAAGTCCTACAACAATATTGCCAAGATTAGCTTCCTTTGACATGACCTCCCCCACGAAGTTTATATTTGTGGAGTGTCCTGCCCTGTCCCACCACATCGACCTCTTCCCCGTCAATGTCAGAAATGTTGGCGTCTTGGCCACCACTGTCGCTCCACTGCCCTCTATTTGCCCAACATGGTCATGGCCGTTCAAATTGCTCTGCTCAGTCACCCATGTGTGCCAATTGTGGTGGCTCCCATAATGCATTTTATAGGAGTTGCCCTGCCTACAAATCGAACCTAAGGTAGCAATTCTCAGATTTAAACTAGGCCTCACTCTACGTGAGGCCAGTCAAGAATCACGCCGACGAGGTTTTTCTCTCTACCTATTCGAACACTACTTCGTTCCGCTCCCCTCCCATCTTCTCAAGAAGTCTCAGCATCTCCCAGTATCTCCTCTTTCTACCCTGAACCAACCTATCTCTACTACCTCTCTCCCCCAGTCAAATTACTTTTCCAGTCTAAATCCTGATACTCCAATCTCTCTCACTTCCCCTCCCCCTCCTCACTCTACCTGTCGCACCAGTTAATCTAAATGTTCCACTCCATCTACCACATCCTCTCTTACATCCGACTAGCCCTCTGCTCCTCGGACATCTATTCTGTCTTCTCCACCACATAAGAAAACCTTTGTTTCTCTGACCTCCCCACACAATTCCCCTCCAGACACTCTTGAAGACATCCTAAGTTCGTAAACATGACTCAAGAGAATAATCCACTCCCTCATCCACCCTCTAATCCTTTTATTCGCTCTACATTCAAAAGTATCTGCCAATATCAATTCTCCTCTTCAAGTTCTCCCTACTCCTTTTCTTCCTACTCACCCAAAAACCACACCATCCTCTTCTCCTCCATGTGCAGTACCATTCTCTCTTTTCCCCATTATCCTAACCACCCCCACTTCGATGCTCACCAATCTTAGGTCAAAACAATGTCCTTCTGTGGATCCCTCCTCTCCTGACATTCTTCCCAATACTTCACTACCTTTCTCTGTTCCCTCATTTCATTCTCAAGATTATTCTCCTACTTCCACAACTATCGTTTCTTACCGTATTAGCATTTGATTGTTCATAATAACTCTTTTGCAGTTTTCCCATAGTGTGTTAATCTCCCTTCCTCAGACACATACTCTCCATTTGATCTGATCACCCTATACCTTTCACCACATCCTTTTACAAATCCCCACTGCTCCCCCCTCTATACTCTTACCACTAATATTCTCTCCTACAGCGTTCTGCAACCTTCAATATCTCGCATATCTTATCCTGATCATTAACTAATTTTAACCCTTTTCACCACACTACGTTACCTTTGATGTCTTGAATTTTTACTTCTTCTAACCATTTGTAGGGGAGGAAATGAGTTCAAAAAAATTAGGAAATGTTTTTACCTTTGTCATATGTTTTCATCAAACTAAAAAAAAATATAGAGGGACTTCAGGGGCCCCTGTGAATAAATGTTGAGCTATGCCACTTTTCCCTTTTAAGCATCATCTCCCTCACATGCTTAAATTCTATAGCATGAAACACTATGATTAATAGGTCAAAATTTTGCATGTGTATAACCTAGTTATGGTGCTGCTATAGACATTGAGGATAAAGTGAGACTCATCGTAAATACAAACTTTATTTACATAAGCATATTATATAAAATCTTGAAATATATATCTTTCTTATGAACAAGCATTTATCTTTTGCATGCTTGGGACAATATACTGACCAGCCAGACTTGGTCCTTCTCTTAACAAAAAGGGTGACTATGGTCTTCCTTTCATAGGTCCTCCAGTTCAAAGTAAACTGTATAACAGGTGTTACATCACAAGAAAAAAAAATAAATAAATAAAAAACAAACATAAGTATAAAACTTGTATGTGAAAACATAAGAGGCTTATCAATGAATGTCAAAGATCATAATGCATGCAACTAATCAAGCCAAGGAACATTGGGGAATGCAGGAGTGAATATTACATAACCTGCGGAATGCCTATACAAAAAAAGGAATGAAGACAAAAAAAATAAAAAGGTAATGAAAAAAAGCTGATAATAAAAAAATTAAAAAAAAAAAAAAAAAAAGTTTGTACCATTACATGCTAGCTGATACCTTACAACATTAACAAAAAACAACACCTTTGGTTGCAGCAATACTTAATTAGGTTATTTGGGAGTGCCTTTAATAGGTTATCTTATACCATGTCTAATTACATAATAAATAAATAAAAAAAAAATAAAAATAGACATGGCATACCACAAGACCACTAAGAAAAGCTAAATTCAGTGCAAAGGGTGCATTAACCTAGAATTTAAGCCTACACTCTTGTCTAAGGATTTTTTCAATGACTAGTCTGCTTAGATTAGTATCATTATTGAGTCTGAGTAGATGAAACCTAAAGGACATATGATCCAAGCTTTCATTAATTAATAAACAAAAAGGATATAGTGTATCTTTAAGTATGAATATTACTATACTTTCAAAGGGGCTCTGACACTCAATGCACTACATGACAAAATAAATTTGACCAAAACTGATAAATTCTTGGTCTGGAGAGTTTAACAATAATCAAAACATTACAGTGCTGGTGGCAGGGATAGCTGCCTGAATTGAGCTTACGTGAATGGAGTTTGTCCAAAAATATCATTATTACATGGGACAGTGAATATTCCTAATAAAGTACTGTGAAAAAATAGGGGTGAATTTGCAATGTCTAGTGTTACCGAGAGTCTACATAGGGTACAAAAAATGTCACATCCAAAATATACTACAAAAGATTAATGCAGAACTTACATTGTTCACATCAAGCTCAAATGACTGTGGCCAAGATACAATGCACTTATAGGCAATGCTCTACATCCATAATATTGTCATCAATTATTAAAATGTAATAATAATAATGATAATGCTGATAAAACAGATAAATAGAATGGGAGCACTGATAAAAACCTGCTTTTGTCAACAGAAATATTTTAACAACAATACAAAAACTAACCGAAATATGAACATGCTTCTTCAAGATATACCACACATTTGGTCAAGGACAGGAAAGAGAAGGGGGAAGCATAGAGGGACATAAAGAAGTTCAGAAATGAGAAGGAAAAAGAGGAGATAGACTTGCATTATATGTATGCATCACATATGGACAAATAAACAGATATGAATTGCACTCATAGAGACGAGAAGAATAAAAAAAGGCATTTGTGGAAATAGATGAAGACGATATTAATGTGAACAACCAAACAGATGTAAAATTACACCGATTCATGAAGCACATTACAGGATTCTTACACAACAAAGGCAACTGGTGGAATATTTGTCAAATCATTTTTTAACATTTAGATACAACAAATATTTACAAAAATTTAGAAAAAAAAAAAAAATCGAAGATAACATTTACCATTATTATTTTCTTTTTAAACAATGTCTTCACTGGGGAAGCCACAGGTTGTCTCTGATGTCTCATTCTATATACACAATAATGTGTCATGCATTTAAAGTTTAAAATCATCATGCTAAAAAAAAGCAAGCTTAACATTTATGACAGCTGGAAGCCAGTAAGGATATGGTACCATAACAAACGAGGAATGTGCAAGGAAATCCTAGCTACATCTGTCTTTACAAAAAGGGGTTTCAATAAGAGGAACACACACACCTTGGGACAAACAGAATAAAAACATAACTTAACAAAACATTTTATCATTGTTTTTATAAAAGGTTATTTTAAAAACACACAAGTACAATAAGAATTATCTACTTCTAAATCCTTCACAGGTTGATGACATCCTCAAAATTCTCTTTAGTACTTCAAGACCATCACAATCATCATGTGTAGAAAAACTGCATTCTGGATTAAGCATCCAGTTTATTTCATCACCATTCCTATCACTAGCCATAATCTGAACTCCCTTAGCACACAGTGAACAACCAAGAAAGAAAGAAAAAAACAAATCACAATTATATTTCAGCTACATGCAAAACAACCCTCATGTCTCCTGGCTAAACCTATCATTACAAACCATGCTAAGGACACCTAGTTTGCACTGTCTCTGGCATGCACTGTCAGTAGCTGAGTCTCCTCTGTGACATGTCACGAAAGTAGAAAGACAAGACTTTACAGTTGCACTTCGTTTCATCAAGATGATGCAAATGGATATAAAATAAACAATAATACCTCCTCTCATAATATAACCTCCTAAATTACTTTTATCATACACCATAAGCAGATTTCAGATATACTATATATCAATGATTATTTGTTTCAACAATCAAAAGTTATATATATTTTATACATGCGTGCATGTGTGCTACACTCTCCGAGCAAGCAGTCAGTTTCAAACAGATTTTACAGACATGAGAAAAGCACTTGATATCACAAGCAATGCAGTACTTCCTTTTCTCAAGGCTAAAATGAAACATGTTCTTTAAAGTGCAACTGTTCATTCTGGGTAAAATAAACAGGGCACTAATTAAAATATATATACTTTTTTCATTTCTTTTCTTCTTTTTTTTTTTAAGTTGGATTATACACATTTCAGAGTGCAGTGTACTAACATGTGTTAACAGTGTATTGCAAAAAAATAGAATATTAAGCAGTGAGTAGAATGAAATAAATTTAAAAGAAATTTGTAATTTGTTTCCCTAAAGTATCTCTACAGCTACTAAAACTGTGGTAGTCTATTTTTTTCATCTCTTACAAAAAATACATGTGATTCTATCTATACAATATCTGTCGTGCAAGTATCATAGTGAGCAATTACAGCTAAAATATTTTTAATCAGTATTTCTGTGTAGATGAAACATTTAATCCCAGGAAAATTACTCTCACTAGGAAATTACATCCCATGCCAATTTTCTGTCACTCAAGTCTTCCCTTTTCTTTCATACTCCTCCTTACTCTCTTTTACTCTTATTCCATCACACTCATTCATTCATTTACCCCTTCTTTCCAACTCTCACACTCACATTCTCACATTACACTTGCAAAAAATCTGCCCTACTGTGCTGAAAGTTCATGTATACTGACTGATAATTCAAGCTAAGTGTAACTTCAGAGAGAGAGAGAGAGTGAGAGAGAGTGAGAGAGAGTGAGTGAGAGTGAGTGAGAGAGAGTGAGAGTGAGAGAGAGAGAGAGAGAGAGAGTGAGAGTGAGTGAGTGTGTGTGTGAGTGTGTGAGTGTGAGTGTGTGTGTGTGTGTGTGTGTGTGTGTGTGTGTGTGTGTGTGTGTGTGTGTGTGTGTGTGTGTGTGTGTGTGTGTGTGTGTGTGTGTGTGTGTGTGTGTGTGTGTGTGTGTGTGTGTGTGTGTGTGTGTGTGTGTGTGTGTGTGTGTGTGTGTGTGTGAGAGATAATTCCCTACAATCCTAAAGTTTCATAAGCTCTAACTACCCTGTTTTATCTAGTACCTGAATGTGAAGGCGTAAGCACTCTATATCCTCAGTTTCTATTTATCATGTAGAGGGATTCTTACCTAACCTTGTGCAAGGGACCCTTTCACATCACTAAACTGAGGGACTAGCAATATTTTTGCCTTTAAAAACTGATGCACATTCACCTAATACTATAATCTTTCACATGTGGTACTGAATCCTTGAATAAAAAGAGTATGCTTAAAAAATTTACACTGATTACTCAGACTGATCTTGCAATGAAGTTCCCTAAAAATATACAGTGTCAAACAAATAATAATATTAGTTCATGATAAATTAATATTGACATAGGAGCCTTTTACACTGTATACACAAAGTCATGGACCCCTGAGGTGCTCCGGAACATCTGAATTTATTGGACATATATAAAAATCTACTTTAACAGAATGAATCTACAAAATGAGGTTAATTTTTTTTTTTACAGAAAAAATATATATTTATTATTTTATACACTATAAATTACTAGGTCTAAAAACTTTGTCATTCCTTTATCTTTGCCTGATGTGGAATTGCAAGAGAAGTTTAAATATTGTGAATATGAACATGGTTATGCATGTAGTAAAGTTGTTATATTACAAAGTAATCAAAGACAAACACCAATATTAGACACCGCCTGGTACCTTTCTCTTTCGCATAATAATTGTGTATATATTACAATATAAAATCACTAGCCGATTAATTCCCTTTATCATGAAACCTTATCATATTCATTCAATATGTGTTTACCTTTAAAGGTTATTTCCGAGATGTAATGCACACTTGCTAACAAACAGTATGAAGAAGAAAGATAATACTTACATTATTATAATCAATATCAAATGATCAAAGCACTGACCTTCCCAAACCTGGAAGTCTCACAATAAATTCATGCCTTTGTGATGTGTTTTCAAATTGCTTCAAAGTTCCTTTCAGCCACACAAAAAAGGGCGGTTGGGAATTCGAGCAATCTAATAAATGCCTTCTGTTACATTATCACACATCACAATAAATGTATACCACACCGGGCTGTAAAGCTTCTTTTCATCAAAGTCTGTCAATATAATGCTCAGCATTTGGGGGCCCATTTGTCATAATTATTCAAAGACTAAGCTCTGTGCTGGATAGTATGTCCAAGTGCTGTGTTGCGTTGATGCTCCAGGCTAAGCCACTCACACTGCTCTTCCTTTAGGTCAAGGGCAGAAAGACGGAGGTAGCAACTCCCGAGGTAGACATTCTCGCTGAACTTGTCCTCACTCCAAACACTAATTTCTAGCACCCTCTGTTTTATGATGTCTTGAGACATGCGGTAAGTGATCTGAAAAGGCACAGAAATTAAATATGTAAAAGCAAAATTTATCAAACAAATTAATGAGTACTCAAGTCCAACATAATGGATATGGATAATGATGATCATGGTAGTATATGGTGGAACTAGAATAAGCTATAATTAGATACATCACTGCTAAGACCAAACTTTTAAAAATGGCAGCAGTAAAAAAAATTAAAATATTTATCAAACTAAATGAACTTGATGGTAATGTCCTGGTTAGCGGCTATTCAAAAGTAGACAAGGTTAGTTATACAGCAAAAAATGGACATGGTAGTAGTATCACAATTTTACACCCTAGGGACTTTTACTTTTATGGGATTAGGCTAGTCAAATGCGTGGGCTCAAAAGATGAACCATATCAATTCCACTTTTAATTCAGGTGAGTGGCTTGGCATCACTGAACACTCACTGGTTCCATGAAGGTCGGGTGACATGTTTTCTTTACGACCTTCGTCTTCCTTTTGGTCTTCTTGTGGGGGTCTGGCAGGAGATACAGTTTGACGTATGGGGACGGCTCCTGCCCGGGGCTTGTCAGGGACAGGTTGCGGGCGTGGTGCACCATGATCTGCAGCTGACCTCTGAGGTACTGCACACTGACTTTGACCTGACCTTGCACTTGCCCAGCACTGTTTGGTGACGCAGATGAGATGCTTGTCCTTGTATCTGGGAAAGACAGATTGATATTGACTCTAACCTTGAGTTGGATCGATAACATTTTGTGAAAGATATGGCATGGATAAGTGGATGCAGACATTTACCAGAGATACATGGTATTAAACAGAATTGACTGACTGATTGATAGATAGGTAGATAAACAGAACCTGTAGATACAAATGAAAGACAAGATACTGATAAATGAGACAGGCAGGCAGGCTGCGAAAATTTTGTACAGCAATTCATGCAATCCTAAAATAACTCTCCTAAATAAGTACAAAATTTAACAAGTAACTTCTATAGCCTATCCTCACAAAAAAATTACTTATAACTTGCATCTCTCATGAATTCTGTCTCACATAAGAAAAGAAAAAATCAAAAGTATTCCTTTTTAAATATGAAATGTTTATCTCAGAAATGTCTTCATACCTCAGTCTCACAGCTGGAGAGGTTTTACTAAAAAAGGAATATCTTAAATCTATACCAATTATAAAACAAGAAAAATGCATAAATACATTTTTAAAAGAAAACAAAAAATAATAAAGAAATGTAAATTCACTTTCTCTCATTAGACAAAAACAGACCTAATAACCCCACATTTTTTAAAGTACCTTTACCCTTCAGCTTCTTTAAATGGATATCTGTATCCTCTTGGTCCCTGAGGAGTGGGTGGAAGAAGGTGTAGACGAGGTCTGAGTGGGCAATCTCCGGCGCAAGGTCAAACAAGGTTGCCAAGAAGAGCTCAATCTCCAGCTTCCTCTTCTCAGCTACCGCCTTCACCTCCGACCTTCCAATCTGCACGCCCTTCGGTATGCTGAGCACAAGAAGGAAAATGGGTACTGGTGTTTCAAATTATTGACTTAAATTATTATTTGCCTTATTAAGATGACTAAAATAATCTTTTGCTATTCTAATATATCAGAGTTGTAAATCATAGTACCCTGGTGTAATTAACATTTATCATCTATCTCCATACAATGTCAATTAATGGCAGGTGCATATATTTTCAATCTTTTAATATCACTTCTGGCAAAACAGTTTCTTAAAATCTGGATTTATCAAATGTACTAATTTGTGAGTATCGCATAGTTTCTTTAGTCTATTTGCTAGTTAGTACATCCTGTATAACTGAAGAAATATTTCCCAAAGCTCCCCTTTACCTGTGTATTCTAGCCAGAGGGAAGACAAGGCACAGCTTCTGATGGAACTCTGAAAATTCTCTGTAAGAACGGAATAGATACGTCGGCTCTCTCTGGTTCTCTCGGTCAACTTGCAAGATGTACACATAGTACTTGTTGGGGTTGTAGCGCTTTTGGTAACTGTAGAGTCGTACCATGCGGATCTTGCCATCTTGTGATGACCTGTAAATAATTTATGACAAAAGCACATGTATAAAAATGGAATATAATCTGCATCTGAGAAATAAAATCTAATACAATACTCTGCTTCAGAAACTAAATAACCTTCTCTAGCTTTTATGTCAACAAAACTCACGTATAAGTCCGAGGAATGAAGGAGAGGAGAAGATCATCTGAGTGGTCCCCTGTAAACCTCAGCTGTGCCAGATTGTGAATGAAGAAGTTCACCTAGTAAAAAAAAAAAAAAATTAAATAGACATATACTAGCTATACCATCTTGAGGTTATATAAATGTTTCTATATTGGCTGAATTTGCTTTTCTTCATTTATTACAAAAGCTTTATCACTAATCAATGACAGTAATATATAGTTTTATATATAATGCCATCCAAATGATCCAAAATGCAAGAATGCAGTGAAGGAACACAATAGGAAAGAAAAGCAGATGTCTCTACACTCTAATACAACACATTCTCCACAGAAAGGTATAAACCAAAATAATATGTAAATATCTCTCATCTAACCTGTGTGAACCATGACTTCAGAGACTCCTGGATCATGCGTGAGAACATTGCTCCAGCCTCAGCATTGGTCTTGTCTTGCAGGAGTGCACGTTGAACGTATGTCACTGCATCCCATGTTACTCCCGGAATACCAGAAGAGGCCATCTAATCACAGGAATAAAAGCATCTTACTTCCTCTCATTATTAGACGGCGTTTAATATAGCATTTCCCAACCTCAGATAAATTATCCCAAGGACAAATTTCTTTGGGGGAATACAGATTTAGTAATATATTTATCAATAGAAAAATTAACCCCTGCCTTGGTCCTCAGCTTTCACCTCAACTAATTATGCTTAGTCTTTTCTACTCCTTTCCTTTTTCTTCTCTTCTTCTTTCCCTTGTTCTGTCCGCTTATTCTAATCGTTAACTCATGCCCTTTTCACCACAAAACTTTATCATAGTGCTCCCATATCCCTACAATGACAGTACCAAAGATCTATGGATGTCACACATTCTGGTGACTTCTGGCAACCATCCAGCCATTTGGCCATGGAGTTGTTTTTGATGACGGCTATAGGTGTGCCCAGCTGTAAGAGGTTAACTCTTTCCCCTTCTAACAACCTTTACCTCATGCATAGTATGGCCCATCAGCTCCCCCTCTCTTCCCTTTTCACTACCATTCTACCCCCTAGTACAGTTCATGCCTCACGCTATTTTTATATTTTGAATACGCCACTAATGACTTAGATGTTGACACAGCAGGAAATTTGCAACAGGGTGATTTGGCTGATGGGATAACACAGTAAGGTTGGAAAGAACTAGTGTAACCCATCTTTTTCTATCAAATTTTCAAGTCTTATTTTTTTATTACATTGGTATAATAGTTCTATATATATGATATTCTTAATACATTAAAATAAGAACTGATATTACTTACCTCTGATACTATTATTGCCAATAAAGTTATACAAGCAATATAAACAAAACCTAATTACAAATAGCATCAATGCTTCATTTCCTCCAATCAACTTACAAGAGCAAAAAGATACAGCAAGAGGTGGCCATTGTGCCTGATAATGTTAAAGGCACGGCAGCAGAGGTCAACAAAGCCCTGGAACTTGTCTGAGGGCTTCTCTCCTCCATTGATGACATAGGCCATGTCCGATGTTAGCACGAAAGGTGTTCGGTCCCTCTTGAAGCTACCAAATTTCTGCGCATCGCCTAAAAACTTGCCAAAGTCTATGTGGAACAAGTGGCCAGAAGTTTTAAGCATGATGTTATCATTGTGGCGGTCGCATATCCCCAGGATGTAGGTCGCAACACAATAGCCAGCACAGGAAGCTGAAAAGAGTAGTAATCCAATATAGTGCATATAGTGTCCATTGTGCTTCATTAAAAAATATAATGAAATAAGGTAAATATATGAGATCAGATAGGCCTAGTAATTGGTAAACAGCACATCTGGAGTAATCTGTATGTAAATAAAATTAATTAGACAAGTCCACAGTGGGTATGAACTATCAGAATCACTGCATCAAAAAATATTTGTCATATGTTCATATAAAAGCATATAAATTATTATTTTTTTTCTAAAGCTGGCACAAAAACTTTTAAATATTGCCAAGGATTGTTTATATATGGTTTTCACCCTGAAAGGGCATAATCACTGTATTTTAAAAGAACTCCTTCTTGTAAAACCACAAAATAACAATTAATATAAAGTATTATCCTTTCAGGCCCCTGGTAGTGAGTTCCTTTCATTATGTGCTTTGGATGAGAAGTAGGAGCTTATGGAGTGACAGCAGTGAAAAAATATGATATCCAGTGGATTAGCAATTTCTGCTCAAGTTATAATCAACATATATTATATCATAAACTACTTACCCAAATCTTATAAACAATGTATCATTATAGAGTACTATCCTTTGCAAACAGTGTTGTGTTGTTTAACTCAAGCCACTGGGGATGGCATGTACATACATGCTATGCTTACTATGAGTAATCTATTAATTGTTTTTACAAATATACGGCTCAACAAGTACCAAGTCACCAATGAGCCAGTTACAAGTACTACCTGTTTCACCTGTTTACCCTTTTCCTTGATTTTCAAATGTATTTTCTGGTAGTTAATACTGCTGTTAGCAATGTCAATAAAAATAGCATGATTATAAAGCCCATAATAAAAATAACAGTATCGATATTGATACCATTCGTGAAAAAAAAGCATAAGGTCTGCTAATAGACTCCTTTGTGGCTAAGCATTTGCAGAGATATTTCACCAAACAATACTACTGTCAACACATTTTCCCAGGGCCTTTGGGTTAAGCTGCAGAGCTTGCCTTGATAGATGACATTTTTACCCATCATATATTCCCCATCAACTCCTAAATTCCAGATCCAAATCTTATAAATAAGATGTTATTATAGAGTGTAGTGCTGAGAGGTGATAAAAGTTGTGCTTCTGCTTCAGTTACTGACAACCACTAGATTGTCCAGGAAAAGATTGAACTTCAATGAATGGCATCCAGTACATGAGGGTTAACCCCTTCCCAATGAGTCATGCCGTGAGGCGTCATAATAAACCACTTGATCTGTGGCGTGCAGATGTACACCATGGTGGCGTGCCAAAGTGCTATGAGCCAGTGATTTGGCTTGATGTACCAAACTCCCACGCTCAAAGTCGGCGCATTGCCATTGATCTCCAGAGCATAGAGATTTTTAAAAATTTTCTTCACCCGTCATCAAGGGGTTAAGAGGAAGTTCCTTACCAGTGAAGTTATCTACAGCCCTCTGGTACTCAAGTTGTGATGGATTCTGCTTAGCCAGCCATTCAGCAATCGGTCTGTCCTGGAAAGATCCTGTCACGCCATACTCT
>NC_061852.1:23441508-23451508 GCF_019202785.1 Penaeus chinensis | reverse complement strand
TAACATAAAAAAAAAAGGAATGCAATCCCCAAATACTGCAGCAGCCACACTAATTGTTAGGCAACTATTCATCTTTCCCATTAGCCAAATGAAGAATGTAAAATACATACTTGTTAAAGATAAATATGTCTCTCTCAATGATATCAGAGAGTTGCTGCTGAGTATTAAGATCTAGGGATGAAAACTCAAGCTTAGTTGGGGCCGGAATTTCTACACTAGGGAAGTAAACTTCGCCGCCGAAGTCCTTCAGTTCAACCGCTGTAATAGACAAAATTAGTAAATTAATAATAACTAAAAGCTAATCATTTGGATGTTCTACTTGCTGTTCAATATAACCCAGTTCTGAGAACCATTTCTGCTGTACTTCAGATATGAAACATTACTTAAGAAAAATGACAAAGTATACCAGAATTCATTTATTCATAAATCTATAATTCTGAAGAATGAAAAAAAGAAACAAAAACAAAACAAAACAAAAAAAAAAACACTGCCTCATACATCTAATGCCAAGCTAAATTTCCCTGATCCCCACCGCCTAAAACAAAAAATCCATTTGATAAATCCAAAACCACAGATAACTACTCACATAGGACAGGGCATCCGTGAACCCTTGGGTGGTCGGAGGAATAAGGAGCTGGCCCCAGACGCTTGTCACTCACCATGGGCCACAAGGTCAGGAGGTGTGACCCCTGAGTTAACTTCCTGCTAAACGAGATGATGTGTGTGTAAGGAAAATGCTGTATGAATCATAGTAATTCTGGATTTACATTTAAAGTCATTACAAAGAAAATATCCTAGGTTTAAATAATGAATAAGCAACAGATATAATAACAATAATAGACAAATAATAATAATAATAATAATTATAATAATAATACTAATAAGAAGAAGAAGAAGAAGAAGAAGAAGAATAACAATAACAAGAATAAGAAGAATAACAACAATAATAATAAAAATGATGATGCCGATGATGATGACAATAATAATAATAATAATAATAATAATAATAATAACAACAATAACAATCATAATAACAATAATCATAATAATGATAATAATATTTATGTAAAAACATATCTATGTATAAGCGTAAAAATTATACAAATATATACATATATATACACATAAACATATACATATATGTATATGTATATATACATATATGTATATGTATATGTATATATACATATATGTATATGTATATATACATATATGTATATATACATATATGTATATGTATATATACATATATGTATATGTATATATACATATATGTATATATACATATATGTATATGTATATATACATATATATACATATACATATATACGTATATACATATATAAACATACAAATACATTTCTTATACATATGCATATATATACATATATATATATATATATATATATATATATATATATACATACATACATATACATTTCTTATACATATGCATATATACATATATATATATATATATATATATATATATATATATATATATATATATATATATATATACACATACATATACATTTCTTATACGAAATGAATAAACAAATAAACAGCTAAATAATAAATGACTAATTAAAAATAACTAAATAAATAAATAAATAAATAGATAAATAAATATATAATAGATAAATAAATATATAATAGATAATAAATAAATAAACAAATAAAATACATAATAAATAAGTAACTAAACAAATAACAAAAACATAATAAATAAGTAGATAAACAAACAAACAAATAAAGAAAAAAATATATAGATAGATAGAGAAACCAATAATTAGACAGACAGACAGATATCATTACTAACACCTAAACTCTAATCCGCAGAGCTACCAAATACAAAATACAGCCAGAAATGCTCACCCTTCATAGGAGAAGCACTGCAGAGCTGCCCACCCCAGTTCCTCCCGGATGTACTGTGGCTGCTCATTCTTATTCTCTGCTTCGATGATCTTCAGGCCGAATACTGTGAGGACTAGTCTGCTCTCCTTTGGCAGTGTGTTGATGCGGGCTCCTAAGTCTAACCTGAGGGTGGGGGAGGCATTTAATTTCGAGCCATCTTTCCATGAAAACTAGCACTGACGTAGTTTAACTTTAACCCTATGTGCCAGCCACCTGAATGAAAAATCAGGAGCATAGGAAATTTGGTTGCCTGCTCTTTACAATTCTAGATGCAGTAAATGATCATGATATGGATGCTTGCCACTTGGTAAATGGGTTCGGCGAGTAATGGCAAAAATAGATGTCACTCAGTGTGAACAGGTTAATAATATATGAAAAATTATGACAATAACAATGAAAAATATGAAAAGAATAATGACAAAGTTGCCTGTATTTTTAAAAGGATATGTTATTTTCTACTTCACTTACCATTTATTAAAGACAACCTTAGGGTAGAATTTGGGGTCGTCTGCGATCTTCTTGTTGAGCGAGTGCACGGGTGGGCCAATGCAGCGGGACCCATGGAACAGCTGGACCTCCACAAAATATTCATCATACTTCCATTCTAGCTCAAGGCGGTGCAGACCCTGGACCTTTACTGACACCTTTTCTCGCACTTCTCTTATGTCACAAGGCTCTATAGGTTCGGGTGAAAACATTACAACTGAGTTAAACGGATGCATTAGTCATTATTGTCAAATATCATAATGGCTATATCAATACTAACAATATCACACTTGTAAACTGTACATAAACTGTACTCCTTTTCACTAAACCAAATCAAGAGCCAATTTTCTTTCCTACCTTTTGTAGCATCTACTGTGCGATCCACGGTGAAGTCCACCCTAAATGCTTTGGCGTACATGACCAGAAAATTATTAACAGCACCAGCTAATCGACTAAGTGCATCCAACAAGAGATGCTTCAGGTCCTCTGGATTGGTGGAGTCATGTGAACCCGTAGACAAGATGCGCTGCCCAGGGATGTCCTCCTCTCCATCCAAGATGCCCTACGTGTCATTAAAGAGTATTAGGGAACACATTCAAATATGGATGCATTTGAATTGCTACTACCTTCTTTAACATCAAAAGAATAAGAATACTCATAATTTCACTCTTATCACAGGTTACATTTACATCACAAAAACAAAAATATAGAGAAAGTTCAAAAAGATAACACTATCTATCTTATCAATATAAAGCTGCATTATATTGAATTATCAATACTGTTTAGAAATCAGTAGTAGTCTTCTTATGTAATTATTACCTTCAATCAAATCTAACAAATCTTTTACAAAATGATTCAGACATATTCGTTCTGTACTAGCTCTGAAATCAGCCAAGCTATAACTTACCTCCACAAGCTAGTTTGAGAAACCAGCATCATTTCAATGTCTTTTTCACAAGTCATTTGGTTAATCACTTTTAAAAGCATATATGATGCATTTTTCTTAAGCATATTTTTAGTAAAGTCTCGCAAACAATTTTTTAAGTACATGGACACATCCGTCAAAAAGAGTGGCCAAGTTCAAATATACAAATCGAGCTTCTTAATTTCACAAACATTTATTCTCCTTATGATTTTAAGCAAAAAATTGTGATATACTTCTTTAAACAATGATTTTACACATAAAATCAAATATTCCTATTCTTCCTGAAGAACTTAATATAGTTAAATTTTCATTCTTGAATAAATCTATGCAACAGTAACAATGTACCATTAATTAATTCAAAAACACTTTTAATGTGGTTATTTAATATCAAAGAATTCCTAACTATTTTTAAGGCATATTAATCCATCCATCTTCTTGCCACTTCTCATATAAGACGGCCAGCTATTGCCACTACTCTTGCTGTTTACTAGTGAGATGCTACTCATTGTTGGGTTAACAGGGAACAAGTGATGTAAAGTTTTGACAATTCACAACAAAGTAATTTTTGTAGCTATAAACCCCACACCTAATAATATATTCAACTAATAAGAAGAAAACAAGTATCATACACTTGCAGCTGATTTGTAAACTGGATTTGCGGCCTTTTTACATTAATGTATGTCATTCATTGTTTCACCAATTTTCCAACTTTGACATCAAGCATTCTCCATCCATTCCAAATTTCTTCCAGAAACTCCAAGTCTTAGATTATTAAAAAAAAAAAAAAAAAAAAAAAAAAAAAATTATCTGTACAACACACTTCTTGTTTTGTTTTGTTTTTGTTATTCTTTTTTATCATTCATCTCTGAGGAATCTTTCTTTTATTGTTATACATTACATTTTATATATTCTATTCTGAAAATATGTTTCACTTAAGTAAATTGTTCTGATTTCTCTTTCTGTTAACAAATAAAGCCTGAAATCCTCAATTATTCATGACACTTCTATGATAAGCTACTTATGTCCTGTGTGGTAGCTCTGTTTGCTTTCTTGAATGAAAAGCACATGTCAAAATTAACACAAGTTCTTTATGGAATCAATGTTGCACACACCCCAAAAAATAATGATAATAAACAAGGAAAAAAAAAAAATAATAAAATGGAAAATTGCAAATATGATATGAATTCCTAATGCAGCATTGTTATTCCAACACCTTTGTTGTTAATTTCAACACCTTCGTTGTTACATTTGTGAGTAACTGCTGTAAGCAAAAATTCACACAAAATCTTGGACATGATCAGAAAGGTTATATATATTATTTCCAATTGGAAATCTTGTTATTCTCCTGTAGGGAAATATTCTCATAATATGCTGTTACTTTACTGAACTAATTCTTCATATTTTCTGTTAGTAAAATTAGTCCATGACTGTTACAGACATTTGTGGTAAAAAAAAAAAAAAAAAAAGTTTTTTTTTTTTTTTTTTAAATAGGAAAAAAAGAGCATAGTATAGAAATCATTCACAGAAAGCATTAACTGATCAATCAGTGTGATCACATAGCAACTGTTCAGACAGACAGTGGCGCCATCATTCATGCTAAAAACCCCCTTGACGAAGATGCGACTGACTTTCTGGAGCTCCATGGTGCCTCTGGGCTAGAATGTAAATGTTAGCTCTGCTCAGTTCTCGAGTTGCGGTGATGGACTGCTCTCCCAACCCCCATCATAATAGGAAAATACTCCACTCATAATTCAGTTCCACTTTTCTGCTTGGTCTCATGACTTTAATTTCATTTGTGGATGAAATATAATCTTATTTTCTTTTCATAATGAAAACTTTTTCTTTCTTTTCTATAAATCAAACATTACATTAGGCAGATCAAGGTTGGCAGATCAAGTATATCTGAATTTTTCTTGACATGAAAAATCATTAATTATCAATAAACCAATACAAGGTAAAGACAAACACACAAGGTATAAACATAATGCAAATACTTGATTATGCCAAATAGCATACAGGAAAATTATATGAAGTACCCACATATTCAACACAAACAATAAAACATCTGTCTTTATAAACACACAGACACAGACACAGACACAGACACAGACACAGACAGACAGACAGACAGACAGACAGACAGACACACACACACCTCTTTCTGTCCCTCTGTCACTCTCTCATTTTCTTAAGGTTTTCCAAAAAAATGTATGATGCTTTAGGACCACACATGTCACCACTGTAACCTTCTTCAACAAAAAGTCTTTCCTCCTACCGCTATGTGTCTGTACAAGTTTATATACAAAAACTCAAGCATTTTACTAAACTACATTCTTCAACTCTACAGATACTTTACATTTTGTCACATGCACAGAACTTAGGAACCAGTAAAGATCACATTAAGATTTCCATCACATTTTAAGAGTAGGTGTCTAGCTCATTCACAAAATTAATTACCTTCCATTTCTAAAATATTTAGAGTAAGAGATTATTATTTTTTATTCACAATGCAATCACATGACCAAAAAAAAACACTTAAAACTACATGTTAAAATATTGTATATTCATATTCCAAATTGATATGATCAATGCCTACCATCTGCAGACCTGACTCTCCTATAAAGATTTAAAAAATATTCTTGTTTGTAACTTTTCTTCAATAAAAGACCAAAGTACAAGACACTTACCTGACTCTGTTGGATGATTCTACAAGTAGATACCAAGTTATTTATGGATTCAGACACTTCTGTCGTCTCTAGGTTCCCCAAGATAGCACACATCTGTTTCACCACCTGTTATCCAAATTTAGAAATCTTGTCAGATAAAAACAACTTTGAAATTCTTTTCACATGCCTAAATAAATCACATAAAAATCATACCAGAGGCAAAAAAAGGGCAATGCAATTATTTTCACTTTTTTCTTTGAGTAACATTGTAACAAATTAAGGTTCTAAAAGGCTTTTTTACATTAAATACAACAAATGTGACTTTTTCTCATTGCATTCCAATATAAAACATTCAATTCACATAAATATATACAAATAGCTCAAGATTAGCAACTCATAACTATATATATACATATTCAAAACTTCTAGCCTAACACTATTGCAGATATATCATCTATAGAGTATTTCTGTATTTATCATTAAAAAAAACATTAGTAAGAGCTTCAAGAACCACAACATACTGTATAATATTCACGCAAAAAATAAAAAACCAAGTCCTTATTTCTTAAAACAATGACAAGTTCATCAGTTTCCTATTTTATGGAAACACTTCTTTTTTAATATAGTTATTTTTGGTTTAGTTCAGAAAAAAGGTCATAACTGAAAATTCACAAAAAAAGCATAAAGAGTGCCCTGTGCTAGCAATGAGGAAGGTCTCTTCTGTCACAGTGAAAAAATCAAAGATGATATTTTTGGCTATCATAATTTTTTTTATTGAGATTTGGAATTTCTATATGCAAGTAAAAAAGGGTGTGAGTCTATAACAAAATATCAATCTCCAATCCCCTAAAAGCTGACAGTCCCCTTAACCACTTTGCCATGGGATATGCTTGTGACTATGTGGTTGATAAATGCCAAGCTGTCCTTCCCATCCCCACCCAAATGGTCTACGGCTGCTCTTCCATGCTTCCTGGTGCACAAGAAATTCTTGAATACTACCACCTGAGTTTGGCAAGGTTTTAATCAAACCATGCCTGCATAACATTGGAACATCTATAGCTGTTCGCCAGTGTCTGTCAACCACATTCCCAGACTAAAGTGAGGGAATAAATTCCATAAAAGCCAGGATTTAGGGATAAATGCAATTTTACCCTTAATAAACTAAATACACACAAGGATAATCTGAAAACAACAGCAACTTCTGAGAGGAACCTCAACCACGTACCTGTCGTAGCCTACGAGACCTCATGGGAGATGGCAGGTCCTGCAGTGGCATTCCATCCACCAAGAGGAATCCAGAATTCTGGAGCCGTGTGAGTTCTGTCTCGAAGGTTTCTGATTGAGCAGAAAGACAATATTATACTTTGGAAGAGCTGATGATATGAAATGACTAAATCATATACTTAATCCCATAAGCTCCCTGCCATAAGTGTCATCTAAGAAGAAATATTTACCCAATATATATCAATGACTGTGGTCTAGCTATAACAGACTCTATAATATCATGACCATATTTCCATTATTCATGAACATATAACAAGTAAAGACTAAACTATTTAAAAATAAATGAGCAAAATAGAAGCTGCAAAAAATAACATTCACAACTGCAAATACTAAAAGTAGCAACTACAGAACTTTCAAAAATGTATCCTAAAAAGGGCAACGTATGTAGCATAGGGACGCACAAGGGGGAGAATGGAACACTAGAAAGCACATCAAGTACCTACCCACAACAATGATCAGGGACTCATGGTGCACTACCTCCCCAGATCCTGCAGACATTAAGTCTTCAACTCGTACATCTAACACAGCGATGTCATCCTCTTGCTGTTTGTGCAAAGGGTTTTGAAAAAGCTAAATAACTTTTTTTTTTTTTTTGTGAGTGTCTTAGAATTGAATTTTTAAAAATTAAACTAATATTCATGTACTTTTTAACATTTATGTCCTTTTACACAAAAAAACAATATATATGATTAACAACTAAGAGTAGATCAATGTCTCTTAATCTTCTTTTCTTATATCAAAATAAAGACATCATGTATAATCTATTACTTTATCATGAAGCCAGACAGCAAGACAACTTCGAGGTGACTTACGGAGCGTTGGTAAGAGTGTCTGACCGAGTCAGCATGCATAAGGGTGAAGGCCACATCTTGGTCATACTTTATACAGTTATGTACATATTCATATTCTCCAAGGACAGTCTCCCCTGATAAGTAGTCATCCACCCCTCGGACCTGTGAGAAGCAAGCGACCCACACTTTCAGAAGGTGTTGTGACCTGGATGCAATCAGTAGAGCTACGAATCATCTGACAAGGTGTCTACTCTTCAGGCTTTTTGCTGAGAATGGTGTACAGTACCTAATGTGACTCACACTCAAATTTAAGACTACATCAATTTTCTAGACTAGTTGGGTTTCCTGATTAAAATCTAATATCCTCATTACTTCAGATAATATATGAAAGTTCATCTTTTCCTTCTAAAAAAATGCCTCATATTACCTTCAGCATATAGTCGGCCGATTCTCCTGGCAACTCAAGTGTACACACTGTATGCATCACAACGTGCTCTACACTTGAATCCACTGAGAAAAAATAAAAATTAGCTTTACATAAGGAAAAAATAGTAATAATAATAACAATAATATGATGAAAATCATAATGATAATAATAATAACCATAATGTAATAATAATAATGATAATAATAATGATAACAATAATAATAATTAGCAGTCGTAGTAGAAAGTTGTTAGTAGTAGTAGAAAGTTGTTAGTAGTAGTAGAAAGTTGTTAGTAGTAGTAGATAGTTGTTGTTGTTAGTAGTAGTAGTAGTAGTAGTAGTAGTAGTAGTAGTAGTAGTAGTAGTAGTAGTAGTAGTAGTAGTAGTAGTAGTAGTAGTAATAGTACTAGTAGTAGTAACAAAAGTAATAATAATAGCATTAAAAGAAATTATAATAATAAATAGTATGATTTATATCTATTGGATTTTTATTAGAAAAGAAAGTGCATTTTTTGCTGCAAACAATTCAGAATGTGAAATAAGGTAATAATAATATCAACAACAACAATAATGATGATAACTCTACCAATAGTGAAAGAAACACCATAAAAACAACAACAAAAATACTCACAATTACACGTGAAGGCTAAGGGTTCCCTCTCCTTATAGTACACCGACAATTTAACACTCAGCCCGGGATCCACCGTTCCCTCGAGACACGCACTGTGCAGGAGGCCTGGGTTGCCAATATGGTCATCCCAAGTGTACTCCCCTGAAGCATTTGCAGAAGGAAAAGGGGATGGAATGAGACTGGCTGTCTATAATATCATAATACATACTATATTACTGCCTATTATCTATCATAATGATTGTGCATTATATATCAATACTAGTGATTACTTTCATGGATACAATCACTGATACAACCCACTTAATAACCGCAGAAAAATATTACTATTTCTACAGTATTATCACCAAAAAGCTACTTGCTGAGTAAAGTCACATTATCACGAGGAACCCTCACCTCTGCGCTTCTTGATGCAGTCCCAAAAAGCTCTGGCTTCATCATCAGCACTGAGGGCAGGAATCTTGAGGAGGCGAATCTGGCGCGTGCTTGATTTCCCATCCAGTACAACACCAGATCGTTTCTGCAATATAATAGGATTTCTTGAGATTTTATTTTCTGCTTAAATAATTATAATGGCATATATACCAATCCATAGGAATATGACTGAATTTATCTATAAACAAACTCCATATCCATATGTTTATCAGTCCGTGTGGCTATGAGTGCATGTCAGAATACATTCATATGTATTTGTTTATGTATATGTATATGTATATGCATGTGCATGTGTGTGTGCCTAAAGATATGCTGTATGGTAAATATAAGAAAAAGATAAAATGATAAAGAGATTGATTAAGAAGAAAACTAAATTAGAACAAACTCAAAGGGACATGAACTCAAATAAACCGTTTCAAGATACATCAGTCATAAAAAAAAAC
>NC_061852.1:23429008-23434008 GCF_019202785.1 Penaeus chinensis | reverse complement strand
AGTGCAAAGCTAATGGTATTTATGTCCAAGGTGGCATGTAGGCTACCACTTACATTATCATGAAATTGTGCATCTTAGCTTATAAGAGTAAGACACACTGTGCTACATTTCTGCACATAAATTTATGCACTCCTATCCTGCTGGCTTCCTATAAATTACCTTTATCTTTAAGAGCAAGATTTATCTCCACATTCCTTTCTTTCCTAATTTTATTTCTAATTAAATAAAAAACATCTGAAAAGATTAAGGCTTTTTAGTTACCAAATTTCCTTACATTTTCACATCTCCAAGAGACAGGTGGGGGCATTTTTCTCACAAAAGATAAAAGATGTTGCATCTATTGATTCACATACCTAAATATAGTTTTCAATAGCTGGGTTAGAATAATCACTAATATTGTTTATCAAAAGAACCATAACTAAACAGCCACAGTATGCAAACAACAAGCATGTGTACTATAAGTTTCAAGAATGAGTATTCAGTGGAAGAGTCAAATAATATTCTTTCATTAAATTCACTCTCATTAACCCAATTAGCACAGGTGGCAAGACTACAATGCCATGCCCATTGTAGTAAAAGTTATCAATTGTCTTTAAATTATAAATGGCTCTAGAAGTGCTTAGTCACCAAGGAGTCAGTCTTACTTCTCTCACCTGTTTAACCCTTTTCCTTGATATTATGAAAGCTTCATTTCTATAATTTTATTGTCTTTAATGTTATTAATATTTTAATAACAATTTAGTAATCATAATAGCAATAAGAATTATAACAATGTCAATATTAATAGTACTAGAAAGAAAAACACATTTTCCTGCCAAGAAAATGGGTTAAGGAAATCAAGCCTAGTCATCCAACAAATTCCTCATATAATTTTCTAAAATTTATGGAGCTTATGATTACACTAAAAAGTGAAAAGACATTTGTTTCTTATCTAAATAACATCAAGATCTCAAAGGGAATTTACTGATGAATACTTTAAATATAAATAATCTTTGATGAATTTATATATAAATTCATCAAAGATTTATGATAAACTTCTGCACTGCATATTGTGCATAGTTCTGTACTAAGAAACCATAAAACCAAGACACAATAACAATTTAACACAGTGAAATAAATTACGAATATGGTTAAATATTCAATAATGGTTTAATAAAACCAAGAAAATGAAATCCTCTGCTCTATCTACTAGATTAGTGAACAGCATGAATGAAGTTCAGCATCTGTCATCACATACCCCCCAGTAATTCCCTAGACCCAAGGGTTACCATGGTGATCACATGACTTCTATCACTAATGGCGTTAAATGTGACATTGTTACATACGCATTAGAAAGGAGGGAAACATGGTGTACAAACTTGTGAAGGAAAGAATGGATGGACAAAGTGTAAATAATGAAGAAAAAAAAAAGAGACATGTAATGCAATAACATAAATGTTATCCCTCTCCCTCTCCCTCCCGCTCACCCTTGCCCTCACCCTCACCCTTTTCCTCTCCTTCTCCCTCTGCTATGAAGGAGTGTAGTAATCTGGGTTATAAAATATCAATAGCAAAGTAATTATATGAAAATGAGGCTTAATGGATATTAACTACATATAAAAAAGATATAAAACCTTACTTAAATTAACCCATTCTCACCAAGTGATGTCTAATCATATCATGAGCTTGGGTCTTGACGACTGGGATGATGCCCACCCAGTGACCCAGAAAACAGCCCACTTGCGGAAATTATTTGAAGTTTTAGCCATTATGAATGGTTATGATTTCTTGGATGATGTAAAAATAGTTTTTCACAAATGATTAAGCAAGAAATTTAGAACTAAATCAATTTGGAGCCATAATTGCACATTTAA
This sequence comes from Penaeus chinensis, assembly GCF_019202785.1. Lineage (NCBI taxonomy): Eukaryota > Metazoa > Arthropoda > Malacostraca > Decapoda > Penaeidae > Penaeus > Penaeus chinensis. Next base: position 23,432,155 of record NC_061852.1, on the reverse strand, counting down.
TAATAATAATCATGACAATTATAATCATATTCATCCAGAATACAAAGTTATAGAAAAAAAATTACAATGGTTATACAGATCACTTAAAACAACACTATAATGTATAACAAAGAATCTCCATAAAGTAGACATAAGCTCATACTCTGCAACTCTAACCATTTAGCAAATTATATCTCTGCACTTGGCACTCAATTAATGGTCAGCTACAGTATGCAAAACAAGTACCTTCCATAGTAAGACAAAATTTGTAAACCTTCCTGGCAATCTATCTACAAATAAGGAACCAGACCTAACTCGATCCAGCTATAATACACAAGGTGAAAGTTTGTTGGTAAATGATTCAGACAGCCACACATTCACCACTATTGTAAAAAGCAACTAATTTTCACCATGTTTATTCTGGCAACTAAGGGCTTATAGGCAACGCTGGTAATTCATTCTGGTAGCAATGCAAAATCAAACAGCATGCCACCAAAAGGACATGGCCACTAAGAACACATGAAATAATACAATCTGATATGATAAAAAATATATTCTGTATAGAGTAAAGGCACACCCACAATAACTTAACATTCACCATAAATCAAACCATTGCAAGGGCAAACATGCAGAACGTGCAGGCATTGTACCATCAAATAAGAACCCTGTCCGTGCTCTATCCAGTCACAACACACGTTGCAATATTCAACACCTTCGGTAGAATACAAAATGTAGCAGTGAAGGCCTCTCTGACATATCCAACTTTGGATAACTACCGAGGTTGTTAAATAAGGACCTGGTACAATCTCCACCTTCCTAAATGAAAAAGGTTGAGGTTTGCTCGCCTTTCACCAAGCACAGAAGACACTGACACCTTGAAAGTCGCTTGTCACTGGGCCGCCACCCAGCTAGACTAAGGATTATAGGCCTTCTAGTAATGAGAAAGTTTTAAGTACATCTGCACATGCCCAACGAAACAAAAACTTAAAAATAGGCAGAACAAAGACGGAGACTGTAGAAAACATGGAACAAGAACAGAGCAGAGCCAATATAAATGCAAGAAAGTATCATTATGTAAGGCATTACGCGTGGCTTTCAAAAAATTACCGTCTGATTAAGTCAGAATTCTTTACAGTGTATTTGAAAACCTGCAAGAACTTTTATTTTTTCCAACTAGTATATTCGGCAGCGGATTTTCACTTTCATTATAGCGTGTTTTCCTTTACTTGAACTCATTTCGTCATAAATTTGACATCTACGAAATATCTAGAGGTTTGTAGAGGCTAACGAATAAACTCCGAGGATCTCATTCACGAAAATGAAGGAGAAAAAGAGGGAAAAAACGAAAAAAAAACATTGAAATTCTTGAAGGACATTATTATATTCAACAACTTGATCAAGCATGAAAGCAATCACTGAATTACTCCGTTTACTTTATTCCTTTTCCTTTCAAACTTACTTACCCCTTTAAGAGTCCCCGCGGCGGTTGATAAATACTCCAATTTTATTTATTTATTATTTATTGTTTTGGTCTGGGTCAGCTGTCAACGCGAGTCATGGAGTCTATAAGTCAAGGGTGTATTTATTCCAGATCCTCAATTTCTACGAGATATAAATACAGATAAATAAACACATATTTACGGGAAAATATATTCACTCTTCCAATGTTGTGATGTGACGTTAAAATCCATTCGGTTTTGGGAGGAGAACGAGATTCCGTCACTGACTTACGCCTTCCTTGCGTCACGCCATCTTTAATGTGTCTCATAGAAAACGGGATTCTTAGGGTGACCGTTGTAATTTTTATCTATTTTATACCTTTCTTTCCTTTCACAAAAGCCTTTCATGGTAATAGCTTTGAATATAATTGGGAGTTCTCTATGCTCATTTTTTCATAAGTCTAATGTATAATTAATGTCATTGAGATCTGTCACAGAAAACGGATGTTTTGTTGTTTTGGGGGAAGCTATATTGTAATGTTCGGTAATTGTATTTATGATGTTACACATTTTTCATTATATTTTTGGATATGTTTTTGTGTCGATTTATTATATGTCTATATTTATATATAACGTGTTATTAAAGTTTGGAGTTATTCTGGGAGTAATTCTACATTTGTGAGAGAGGAAATCTGCAAGAGAAAGAACATCCGTTGTGAGTGCGTATGTGTGTATGTGTGTATGTCTGTGTGTGTGTGTGTGTGTGTGTGTGTGTGTGTGTGTGTGTGTGTGTGTGTGTGTGTGTGTGTGTGTGTGTGTGTGTGTGTGTGTGTGTGTGTGCAGTATTTTTTTTTTCTTGCTTGGGCACACCTTCGACCAAGTTCTACTTGTTTAAGACTATGAACATCATATTAAAATTTATCCATGGACTACTCTAACAAAAATATTGTTTTCATCGAGAAAGGGCCGGAAACAGAAATACAATATGTCACAAATACAAGTCTCAAGGAAAAAAAGATATCTTAGTGCTTTGTAAATAACCTTTTATAAATGATTTATGAATATCTTATGATAGTCCTCATGATTCGAAAATTCGTGACATCATGATCTCCCAAGGCGTGCCGCTTTTTTTAAATAATCAAACATGTTCGAATATAATTCAAAGGGAATTTTGATGAACAATTAAACTTCATTAAAATCATATATGTAGACTTTTCCATCAACCATTCATCTTCTTGTTCCTCTCTCCATGGATCTCTATAAGCCATTGATTGACTACGCAATGAATTTAAAAATAAACAAGGCCCTCACTGTCTGAAGAAATGAATCATTGTTGCTGCCAGTCTTAACCCCGCGTCCTTTGCTCTGATACCGATGGGACATGGACGATGGTTTGTGGACGACCAGGAAAGTCGCCGTTGTATCGTATCGTACTACTGGACGGTACGCAACGACGTTCCGGTGTGCCGATACGCAACAAGCCTCCTTTGACCTACACAAAACACAGACACACAATTTAGAGCGAGCACGAGATACTTAAAAACCCACACATACACAATAAGTTACTATAATAATGATAATAATAATAATGTATAAATAAAGAAGTGCAAAATTAATAAATAAATAATTACTAGTTACATCAATTAAAAAAAAACGAATAAATGAATGAGTGAATGAAGAACCAGTCGAATGAATACACAACTGACAAACTAATAACATAAATACCTCA
>NC_061852.1:23404008-23414008 GCF_019202785.1 Penaeus chinensis | reverse complement strand
TATATATAATATAAATATATGTGTGTGTATATATATGTGTGTGTGTGTGTGTGTGTGTGTGTGTGTGTGTGTGTGTATGTATGTATGTGTGTGTGTGTGTGTGTGTGTGTGTGTATGTATGTGTGTGTGTGTGTGTGTGTGTGTCTGTGTGTAATATAATATATAATATATATAATATAATATATAATACACACACACACACACAGGTAATGTATATACAAAACTCTCTTTCCAGTGCACCAGAGCGCCTCATGCCTCATGTCCCTTGAAGAGCCACACACACACACACACACATATATATATATATATATATATATATATATATATGTATATATATATATATGTATGTATGTATGTATGTATGTATATATATTTTTACACACACACACACATACACACACACACACACACACACACACACACACACACACACACACACACACACACACACACACACACATAAATATATATTTACATATATATATAAATAATATAATATAATATGATATATCCTGTATATGCAAAATTCCCTTTCCAGTGCACGAGAGCGCTTCGTGTCCCTTGGAGAGCCACCATCAAGGCAAGTTACTCCTCAACGCGTCCGTTTCCCTTCCCGTGGACGCCGTCTTCGCCTTCATGTTTGAGCAGCCGGAGTTCATGCTCGAAGTGTACGCTGACCAGAAAGCATTCGGTTAGGATAAGTCTGGCTTTGATTTTGATTCTCGATTGGAAATATTTTTAGATTTTTTTTTAAGAATGTGTATTTTGTGTCATTGTAACTGTTACTATTGTGATACTGTGATATGCTGGCATGCCATACCTCACTCTCTCTTTCTCTCTTTCTACCCCCTCTCGCTCTTTATCACTCCCTTCCTCTTTCTATCCCTCCCTCTCTCTTTCTCCCCCATCCTCTCTCTCTATCCCTCCCTTTTTTCTTTCTTCCCCTCTCTCTCTCCCTTTCTATCCCCCCTTCTCTCTTTCTATCCCTCCTTTTCTCTTTCTCCCCTTCTTCTCTCTCTTTCTACCCCCTCTCTCTCTACCCCTCCCTTTCTCTTTCTTAACCTCCCTCTCTCTCTTTCTAACCCCCTCTCGCTTTCTATCCCTCCCTTTCTCTACCCTATCTTTCTGTCCCTCCCTCTCTTTCTTTCTTCCCCTTCCTCTCTCTCTCTCTCTACCCTTCCTTCCCATAATTAACTCTCCCCCCTCCATCCCCAGACGTAGTCCCACAGCCCTGGCAAAGCGTAGACGAGCGACGTAAAACGCGGACAGTGACGTACACTCTGACCCTTCCTCCATCCAGCATGGGGCCCAAAGTGTGCAGTGTAACAGAGAGACAGGTAGGCCTATTAAGGATGATGATGATAGTGGGAATGGTGATGATGATGATGGTGATTATGGTGTAGTGGTGGGTGGCGCTTATGGTGACGGTGGGGGTGGTAGTAGTAGTAGTAGTAGTTTTAGTAGTAGTAGTAATAGTAGTACTAGCAGTAGTAGTAGTAGTAGTAGTTGTGATGATGATGATGATGATGATAGTATTAGAAGGCAACAGTAGTATCAGCAGTAATGATGATAATAATGACAGTTACTCTTATTATTACAAGTGCAATATAATGATAATGGTTATGCTGATGATGCTAATGATGATGATGATGATGATGATGATGATGATGATGATGATGATAATTATAATGATAATGATAATGATAATGATAATGATAATGATGATGATAATAATAATAATAATAATAATAGTAATAGTAATAATGATAATAAATATGATGATGATAATAACAATAATAATGATAATGATAATGACAATAACTATATGATAACCGTAATAATGATAATAATATTATAATAATATTACTATAGTAATAATTATGGTAATAATTATTGTAATAGCTCTTATAATAATAATGATAATGATACTACTAGGCCTACTATTACCACTACTATTAATAAGGATGATAATAATAATTATAGTAATGATAATGATAATAGTAGCAATGATAATAACAATAATAATAATTGTAATGATGATAATAATGATGATGATAATAAAAACAAAAATAACAATATCAATAATAATAATGATGATAATAATAATGATAATGATAATAATGATAAGAATTACAATAATAATAATTATTACTATTATCATTATGATTACTGTTGTTGTTATAATCAATAATAATAATAATGATGATGATAATAATAATAATAATAATAATAATAATAATAATAATAATAATGATAATAATAATGATGATGATAATGCAATACTGGCAACGGTAATAATAATGATGATGAAATTTATAATGATAATAAAAAAAAATAATAATAACAACAACAATAACAATAATAATAATAATAACAATAATAACAATAACGATAACAACAACAATACTGATGATAATATATACAGTACAATAATAATAATATTATTAATAGTAATAATAATATACAATAATAATAACATGAAAAACAACAACAACAACAATAACAATCATGATGATGATAATGATTATCATAATAATAATAGCAATAATAATAATAATAATAATAGTATTAATAGTAATAATAATAATAATAATGATAGTAGTAGTAATAGTGATAACAACAACAACAACAACAATAATAATGATAATAATAATAATAATGATGATAATAACAATAATAATAATGATGATCATGATGATGATGATAATAATAATAATAACAAAAATAATAATATTAATAATTATTATTATTATTGTTATTATAACAATTACAATTATAATGATGATAATGATGATAACAATGATAACAATAATGAGAAAGATGGCGAGATAGAGAGAGATAGAGATAGAGATAGAGAGAAGGAAAGAGAGAGGAGCGACAGAGAAGGAAATTGATATTTAGAGAAAGAGGAACAGTGACAATAGATATAATGAGAAAGAGCGAGAGAGTTGGAGAAATGGAAAATTAGAAAAAAAGAGGATTTGTGACTGGGAGTTGCTTAAACAGAGAAGGGCTAAGCAGAGAGATAGATCAATATAAAAATAAAGGAGATAGAGAGAGATAAATATATATTGACCCGGTTTTGCGTCTCGACCCCCCCCCCCCCCCTCCTCCAAGACGTAGTGCAGCGCTCTCTTTCGAAAGACTTTAAATGGGAGAGTGACTGTTGCCCCGTGTTACAAACCTTTCTTTACCTGCTCGCTCGGACATTCTGTTTCTTATCCCTCTCCCGGTGAAATACCACAACACCGCGGCGGCCTTCAGACAGAGAGATGACGATATAAGGATAATAAGATGAGCCTACCAAAGTCAAAAATTATACTGAAAGTCCCTAAATACATGGAGAACAGGTAATAAATACCAGACGCAAAGACAACGAAAATGAGAGAGAGAAAATAAAACAAACAGATGAACAATGGAGATAACCACACAACTTTAAAAATCGAGCATGAAATAACACTGACCCCCAATAATATATTTCCAACAGGTGTTACTGCCACAGAGTCAACCGGGCAGCCTGTACTTGGTGGAGGCAGAGGTGACGAACGGGGGCATTCCCTATGGAGACTCCTTCTACGTAGCCAACCACTACTGCCTGACGAAGGAGGCTGACGGAGGCACGAAAGTGATCATGTGGTCGAACGTCAAATATAAGAAGAATGTGTGGGGCTTTATGAAAGGTTGGTTGGTTTCGTGTGGGGTCCGGTCGAGGAGGGATTGTTGATTGAAAGGTGGATGGATAGACAGATGGATGAAATGGTGGGCAGAAGGCCAGACGGATGTGCTGATAAACCGTGCTGGCAACAATGTTAGTGTAATGTTGTTAACGGATAGACGAATGGACAAATTACAAACGAAAGGGCAGACAAGCAAACTGCCAGACAGACATACAAACCGATAAATGGACAAACAGACTGAGGGGAGGACAGACGGAGGCACGAACAGATAGAGGGCACATGACAGGCAGAAAGATATATACTCCAGGTGTTGGTAACAGTGTTAATTCAAAATGCCGGACAGATTAATGAACAGACAAGCAAACAAGCACATAATGTATTGACAGACAGCAGACAGATGTTAGTGTCTCATGCTTAATGGTATTCACTTTGGCAATGCACGGGTTCCCTTGATATGTGTCGCATGACGTTTAATCTAACAATGACTACTTTCGCTAATCATTACTATTTGTATACAGCTCTAAGGGATTTTCTGTGACCATCCAGTAGTGTTTTTACTAAACCTAAACTAGGAAAAACGAAAATGATCAAATCGAGTGAACAATCAATAATTAACAGTTCAATTTCTAGAGAATGACCAAACCATCATCTTCATTAGAGAACAAATGAATCCTATTGAACGCTCTTTTCAAAGGATTGATCGAGAAGAACACATACAGCGGCGTAGAGGCGATGATGACCGAAATTGTGAACCATTTAGAAGCTGAAGTCGAGAAGTTAAATAACCCGACCGGCCTGAGGCGACGCAGGCCCACCAACCCATACCAGCGAGCAAGATCCCAAAAACGAAATGAGAAGATCGCGCACAGACAGGCAGCTAAGACAGGTCTCTGCAGAAAAAGTGTACCGACGGTACTTGTAGGCGTTAAGATCGTCCTCTATTTGTAAATTGTATACCGGAAAGGTACTGTGTGTGTGTGTGTGTGTGTGTGTGTGTGTGTGTGTGTGTGTGTGTGTGTGTGTGTGTGTGTGTGTGTGTGTGTGTGTGTGTGTGTATGTGTGTGTGTGTGTGTTTGTTTGAATACAAACACGGTAACATATGAATAGAAGGAAACACAGCCACAATGTTTTGGCCGTTTCCTTTTATCCATATATATATATATATATATATATATATATATATATATATGGACGAACATATCTATATCTATCTATCTAGTGTGTTAGCCTAGAATTTTTTAGCAATAAATTAACAATGTTGTAAATCATTTCATGCTACTCTTGCCTGATGAAACCTGGCTCCAAGTCTATGCTAAGTAACGATCCCAACCTGTCTTTACGTTTTAAAGATCAATACAAAGATATTCGTTGTAACAGAGCCACAAAAGACGGACACAGCTGAGGCAAGATATAACTGGCTGGTCGCAGTGTTGTTGGTCATGCTGATGCTCGTTGGGATGTGCAACGTCTTCCTCTACAGACAGCTCTTCTACCTCGAGGACTTGGCCAGCAACCAGCAGTTCTCCGATGAAATCCCAGATATTAGGCAAGTGTTGCAACTGCCTTGAAATGGGCAAGAACAACAACGGGGTATAGGCCTAAATGTATTTGATAGATCAGAAGGCCTTAGATTGATTATTCATTGTGGTAACAAACAGAAATAATTCCGAAAAAATATATGATACCCAATTGGTATGATGACCTTCATAAATTTTGTGTCCACGGAATTAGGTACTTGGGCGAGGGTGGATCATGGGACAATGTGGCTAACATTCTGCAACGTCAGGACCAAAGGCATGCGAAGCAGATGACGAAATGGAGTCATGTCATCAACGAAGCTTCACAGCAGCTTCAACAGGTAGGATCCTGTATAATGCTACCTACGGTCTACTAGTTATAACGGATTGTTTCTGAAATAGCAATCATTTCCTAATGTGTGTGTCAAACCATGTGTGACGCTTTTTTCAGGGTCACGAACAATAGTTAAAAGATGATGGCCGTTACCTGATATGAAGAACCAGACCTAAAATGAAATTTCATTGACATTATAAAAGTGTATATATTAGAAAACAAATACCAAAAGATAATGAACACTGTAATGTTTATGCCCTGTTGTTCTTTTTAACAGGTTCAAGAATCACTGCGGGATATCGCAAAAAACATTCCACAGCACCAGGAAAAGCTCATAGCTGCTCTGATACAAGAAAGCAAAGCCCGCGTTCAGGATATCATGGCAGAGAGAAATACAGAAGAGAAAGTCAGTTTTGAGAAGATTTCAGAGCAGAACATAATAGCAGAGAAAGCTTCAGATTACATCATGGCAAAGAGAACTTCAGAGGAAGACATTGCGGTCGAGTGAACCTAGATATATATATGTGTGTGTATATATATGTATATATACATATACATATATATATACATATATATATACATATATACATATATATCAGGACAGAGAGAAGTGCAAGGGACGTTTTTAGAAACAAATAGGAGGCTGAGAGCAAGGTCAATATTTTATAGCGAAAAGGTGATCAATCAAACAATGACTTCAAGTGAGGCAGTCTAACAATACAATACAATACAGTCTAACGGACTGTATTGCTTGATGATGATGCTGGAGCAGGTCCTCCTCAACAACAAATTTTAAAGCAGAACATTAGCGATTTTAAACTTCTTTGTAATTAAAATAATTATGACACTTATTTACAATAGTTCAAGTTAAATATTGTTTATGATATTTGTTCAGCACAAAACTTTGTTTATAATCGATTTTATTATAGAGAACCAATTTTTTATGTGATATATGCATCAAGTTTCTTCCAAACATATATAACTGTGTCTGTGATATTGTACAAAGAAAATGTTATAGTATACAATGTCCATGATCTTTCTAAATAAAAAGTAAATATTAACAAAAGAAACAAATGTTGGTGAACTAATGTTTTAATTTAAAGCCTAAAACCTTGCTTAATTAAATGTATGAAAGTCATTCCCTGAGAGAGAGAGAGAGAGAGAGAGAGAGAGAGAGAGAAAGAAAAGGAAGGAGGAAATGGAAATGGAAAGAGAATGAATGCCAAATTTTACATAACATTCCTCATCACTCACAAGGTACCTGAGAGTGTAAATAATACTGAGGGTGCACAAACTCTGCCAACTATATTTTACAAGAAAACGGGTTTTCTGTGCACAATATTTGAAATTTGTATTTTAGGTGAAAATTACAGGAACAAAGAATACATAATATAGATATATACAAATTTACCATCCAAAGATACTGAGAAAAGAACTTGGGAAAGGGAGAGAGGGAAAGGAAATCAAAGATTGTGTGAGATAGAGAGTAAATTAAGAGAGAGAGAAAAAAAAGAGCGAGTGTTTGAGTTTGAATGTTTTTTCTATGTTCTGATGTCTCAGAGTGAGAATGCATACTAGACAATTGAGGCAAAATTTGGAAATAAAACAACTAAAAAAATGTTTAATTTATATTAACAAACATCAATAATCTTTACATTTTTATACATATCTATTTACAGAGACATAGCCAGCTACAATGTTTCATCCATAGAAAAAAAATAATGAAAGAGTAATAAAAAGATCATCAATTAACATTGATCATACAATCTTATAAAGAAATAAATGAATGAAAAAAAAAACACTAATTGGTCCATACAATCCCACATTATAATACCACCACTGTTCACTAAACCAAAACGAGATTTTCCATATCACAAAATTTATTACTTCACACCAATGTGGCTAGTCGTAACCATATGCAAAACGTTCCATATAAGCTTTGTGCATATCTAAGGAATTTCTGCGGATTCGTCTTCCAATGGGCTCGAGGTCATTGTAACACTTGTCGAAAACCTTGTCAACAATCGTTCTAGCTTCTGGCTCCGACACCTTCCGCACAGCCATGACCGACAGTGCGGCTTTTGTTTTCACACAGTCCTGGAAAAAAGGAGAAGAAAAAATATGTAGGTTGAGGAAGTCACCATCATTATTTCAATAATTATCCAAGGAATATAAATGCTAATGACTGTGATAATAAATAAACTGAAGATAATGTTTACAAATGAAGCAAATACATATAACAATGATATCATCATCATCATCCTTAGTGGGGAGCTAACGCCGGCGGGGGCGCACAGCCGCATCCACTCTTTGCTTCCACCTTCGAGGGTCCCTCATGGTCCCTCACGACAGGTTTTTACGATCTGCCCAAGCTACGACTCTATCGGTCATCCCACGGGCCTCCTCCACCCAGGGTTGGTTCGAACAGAGACAACCTGGTGGGCAGGGTCATCCTGTGGGAATCGAGCCAAGTAACCCTATAGGCTGAGTTGGCGTTCGCGGATTGTGCAAGTAACAGCTCCTGTACTGGTCTCACGGTGCAACCGTTGGTTGGACACATGGTCCCACTAACTGTACCATGTGATTCGGCACAAGGATCTGTTACAAAAGGCATCAAGACGAGATTCCTAATCACAAGATAGTGTCCAGGTTTCACTACTATATACTAAAACTAGCAGTATTAGGGCCTTGAAGACACATAGCTTGGTCCTTCTGCACAGGTACCAGCATCTCCAAATACTCTTGTCGATAGATTTCATGGCCCCTGCTGCCAGGCCAATCTATCTACTAACTTCCTGGTCTGACAGCCCAGAGTCATGAACTGCACTACCAAGGTATATAAAGCTCTCTGTGACTTCAGTGTTTTCACTGCAGGCATGTACCGACTGCACAGGGACTCCTGGTAAGCCCCCAAATCATGGATCTTGGTCTTGGTTAGGAGACCTCTAGCCCCAGGGGCTATGCTTCATTGCTAAATGCATCAAGAGCCGCCACTAGGGTTTCCAGAGATTCGGCTGGAATAGCAACATCATCAGCAAAGTCAAGGTCTGTAACCTTGATATTGGCCAGAGTTGCTCCACAGTGACTTTGGGCAGTAGCTCTATCCAGTATCCAGTCCATGCAAGTGTTGCAAAGTGTTGGTGCAAGAACACAGCCTTGCCTCACACCTGAACTAACAGGGAAGAAGCCCGACAGGCCCCCACCACACTTTACAGCACTTTCAGTGCATGTTTACAGGTTTGCTATTAATCCAATAATCCTTGTTGGAATTCCTCTTAGTCTCAGGATCTCCCAGAGTGATTCGTGATGCACAGTATCAAACGCCTTCTTCAAGTCGATGTAAGCAGTCCACGTCCGAACTCACTACGGCACTGTACAATGACTCGAAGTGCCAGGATACAGTTTATTGTGGAGTTACCAGGAGTGAATCCAGATTGCTCTGGCTTCTGGTGCCTCAGCAGGTGGTCTCTGATATTCCTCAGTAAGATGTGCACGAGTACCCTGCCTGGTATACTGAGTAGTGTAATGACTTGGTGATTGCTGCAGTTCCCCTGTTCCCCTTTCCCTTTACAGAGAGGGATGACCACACCCCTCAGCAAGTCAGGGGGAATGGTACCAGTCTGCCAGATGGCAGACAGGACAGCATGCAAGCCCCTTGCCATAGGTTTTCCACTAGCCTTTAACAGTTCAGCTGGGATCCTGGAAACACCTGCTGCTTTACCAATCTTCAGCTTGGAAATCAACTCCCTGACTTCAGTCAGGGAGGGTGGATCCTCACTGATGGGTGGGTCTGGCAAAGGAATCTCAATTTTACCCGTGTCCAAGTTAATTTTTGGTGGATCAACCTGATACAACTGCTCAAAATACTCTGCCCTATGCGCCCACACCCCATCAGGATCTGAGATTATCTGGCCACTTGCTCAGCAGACTGCAGTCGTCTGTGAGGAGGGCTAGAAGTTCAGCTTTCTCAGGGCTTGGTAGGCAGAATGAAGGACATTTACTAGGAAATGGCTTTCGACCTCCTTTGCAAGATTCCTGATAAACTGTTCCTTATCCCTTCTCAACAGTGACCTAGTTCTGTGCACAAGGAACAGTGCAAGTTGCAATCCTGTGACAATCGAACCGCATGACAGGCATCTGTGGCTTCCAGTGTCTCCTAGGCATTTACCAATCGATTCTTGGGCTGCATCAAGCATTTCACGCTTGAAGGTGTCCCACAGAACAGGATCTGTCAGGCCCTCAAGTACTGTGAAATTACCAGAGATAGCCTTGGCAAACCCTTGGGCACACTCACCCTCCCTCAATCTGTCCACATGAAGCACCCTAAGGTGTTCATTGGAGTGACACGGGGTTCTAAAGTGGACCTGGAGAGTAGCCATAACTAATCTATGACCAGTTCCACAGAACTTGGTGCTCCGATACACCCTGCAGTTCTGGAGGATCCTCCATCGAATGCTAAGGAGGATGTGGTC
>NC_061852.1:23394008-23396508 GCF_019202785.1 Penaeus chinensis | reverse complement strand
TTGTTGTATTATATGTAGTAAAGGTATGTCAGCTATCCTAGGGGGAAGAGACCACAGTGACTGGAATTGTTGTGGGTACCCATTTTGATATCGGACTGGGCTGTTATCATGAGCATACCAGTTTATAATGGTGGGTGTCCTTTTAATTCCAATATAGTTACAGGTTTAAATGGCCATATAGCATAAGGGAAACTTGCCTGTAATGGACAGAATGACAAGATTTAAGACACTTTTCATCTAAGGCAATTCCTTCGCAAGTTCATAATAAGAAAGTTTCGTAGACTATACATTTACATAATGACCGCAATGTCATAGAAAGAGGGAAAAAAAAAACACTCACTGATGCATGAAATAATCTGCGCAGGAAAAGAATAACGATAGATATGAAGGAAATATGTCTTAATAAATGCTGCCCAGAGACTAAATTAAGATTGGTTTATAAGGCGATGTCAGTGGATTCCCAGGAGTGTCCCTCGGGATGTTGGCCTAGTAATTGGGATTTTAGTGTCAAGAAAGGTGCGGCACTTTGTAGACATTACCAATGCTTTCATTTATTTCCTGAAACTGTCATTTGCGATGGAACACAACAACAGATTCATGCATTTTGTACCATGAAAAGATGGAGAAAAAATATAACTGGAAGGTTGGAAGGCTATTTGAAACCAACAGATTACCTTGATTCTTTAATAATCTATTATCATTTTTTTTCCATATTGTCAGGCAGTCCTATTTTTGACAATTACCATCATAGCTGTATGTGATAATTTCAACTTAATCAGCACACAGTGAGAACATTATATCCCTTCTCAAGCATCAATTATGAAACGGCTAACCGGCTGCCGGTTAAATAGCCACGAAATATAACACAAATTACCTTTATACATTTTTCCAACCCATATTTAGCACAAGTGATAACAATAACGATTCAAAACATCATCTAAATATGAAAACAAAATATTTACACACCGGGAATATGGACTTCTTATGAACAAAAGCAAATTCGTCTGCAAGAAATTGAAATGTGTTGCTCTGGAGACGTAACGTTACAATTCAGTGGGATATGGGATACTGATGTGTTCTGATAATTCTTACCTTATTTTGTTCATTACTTTATATTTGTGTTATCTATGTGTTGGTTACTTGGTGTGTTAATTTATCTATTAGAGAATTTCTTCACAAAGTAAACTTTTATTATTAATTACACTTTTTTCCCGTTAATCAAATAGTTTTCAAGATTGCATCAACAACATTATCAAAATGCCATTAGCTTAGCAATATTACATTAGAAATAAACATCAATGAATATGTGAATGAAGTGACTTTATACCGGTGAATATTTACAATGAACATAGCAGACGAATTTATGAATCACACACTTTTTACCGTAGTTTTCTTATTAGTTGTCATATAAACCTATTTATCAAAGAACAAAAAATGACAAAAGATCATCTTCAAGTCATAACTACAAAACTATACTATTACATACGGAAAAAAACGTATAAAAATATTGTACCCCAAGTATTGCGTAATCTTCTCGGGCGAGAAGAGTTAGCAGTTTCGTAATTATTTCTTAAGAATTAACACTATATCAAGACTAATATCGATTTACTAATATACTGACCTTGCAAAAGGATGCATTAATATATTTTAAAGTTTAACACTATTTCATATTATGCCTCAAAGGGGCAAAGTGAGTTTTTTTTATCTTAAACACAGTAAAACATTGAATATAGTTTGAGATGCAAAGATTGGATCAAGCACCTGCAAGGCCTTCTCCATGACGCAAGCACATTTTAGTGAGAACACAATAAAAAAAAATAAAAGTAATAATAATAGTAAAAAAAAAAAGGAGAAAAATACGCAAACTGCATCTGCTTACGTCACGTGGCACCAGACAGAATCTGACCAATCACGTCGCCTCCTCTCCTTCACTGACCAACCAGATTCCTCCTTTGTGTATTTTAACCAATCAGGTGTCTTTCCAAATGACCAATTAGCTGGCGGAGAGGGAGTCTTTCTTTCTTGTATTCCAGTTAGACTGTTTAACTGTTATTTTGGACCATTCGCGTGTCTTAGAGAGCATCAAATAAGCCTGTAAAAGGGCGAACTGTCTCTCTTACCGTCCAAACAAGCTTTTCTTCCCGTTCGTTTGGACCAATCAGGTGCCATCCAGAGCGACCAATCAGCGTGCTGATAAGAGCTCGTCTCGCCGGGTGCCGCTGCCAGACGCACGACGGCGAAGACGCTCTGCGGCGGGGAGCAATGTCTTCGTCCAGAGGATTCGTAATATTTAAGACATTAGACCGTCTACAGTGTCCTCTTGTGCAACCATGGGGGTGTCTTTTGAACAGGAGGCTCTACAGTCAGGTAAGTTTGGCTTTTGTGCGATCGTCTGGGAATCTATAGTGTTGGAAACCGGTGATAAGAAAAAAAATTATTCTCGCTCGTACTCTTCACTCTCGGGTATTCATGACTGAAACAGAGTATGTCCAGGCTTGAA
>NC_061852.1:23364008-23381508 GCF_019202785.1 Penaeus chinensis | reverse complement strand
CCTCCCTCTCTCTCTCTCTCTCTCTCTCTCTCTCTCTCTCTCTCTCTCTCTCTCTCTCTCTCTCTCTCTCTCTCTCTCTCTCTCTCTCTCTCTCTCTCTCTCTCTCTCTCTCCCCTCTCTCTCTCTCTCTCTCTCTCTCTCTCTCTCTCTCTCTCTCTCTCTCTCTCTCTCTCTCTCTCTCTCTCTCTCTCTCTCTCTCTCTCTCTCTCTCTCTCTCTCTCTCTCTCTCTCTCTCTCCCTCCCTCCCTCTCCCTCTCTCTCTCTCTCTCATACCCTTCCCTCTCTTTCTCTTAAAGTTATCCTATCATGTGCCATTCCTTCTCATTATAGGCAGTTAATTCCTCACCAATAACAAAAATAGATGCCCTCATGCTGTTTGGTGAGCCTGTGAGGTGGGAAACATCATTGCAACTTTTAATAGATATACTAATGACCAACGGAGATGTTTCTGGGACACCCACTGCCCCATACCCACATCTGCCCATCCTTGCTTGCAACATGGACCTGCAGTGGATGGCAGAAGCTCATATGCCCAGGTGAATTATGTGCATTGGACCTATTGTAATTGAAATTGGCTGAAGATCCAGTCTATTATTTGATACAGTCTAATCTCAGGGTTCTTTTTCTCATTTTTATTTTTCACATACTTTTCTGTTCTTCCAGATTCGGTCACGGTGCTTTCTTGCTCTGCCTTGAGGCACTCTACAAAAAATTGACAGGGAATGACCTCATATACACAGCCCTGGTTGGGAAGCCCTCAGAAATCACATACTACCATGCTGAAACAATGGTTCAAGAGCATGCGAGATCTATAGGCATTAACAATTCTATCACAAAACTTTATGCAATTGGGTGAGTTACTTATTGTTACCTTAATTTTCCATGGTTTAGACTTTATGCCTAGATTGTCATTAATCAAAGAGGGTGTGAATAGTCCCAGTTTTTTATATTAGCTGTCTGCTTCAATCTTAATGTCATGAAAGACTTGAAATATTACTGATCTTATCATAGACCCCCTTTATAATAAGTTGATCATTTAATTACTAAAATGAGCTTGTTTCTTTTTTTTCAGAGACAATATTCATACAGATATATTTGGAATGAATTTATATCAAGAATATGTAAGGAGACACCGCAGAAGCAAAAAGCACGTGTCAATGCAAGGTGCCAGAGGTCTCGATCTTTCCACTCATGACTTTAAGGGTCTGACTGCTGATCAGTGTTATTCTGTACTAGTTAAGGTAAGTCTCAGCCCTTGTAAATTTTTGCGATTGCAGATGATTTATTTGTACTGCAGTGTAGTTGCTAGCTTGGGACTTACAGTGTAATTATTGAAGAATAGAATTCAGTTATATGATTATTAACTTTTTAAATATTATAATGCTGAACCTTTTTCCTTTTATATGTGTAATTTTAAGTTTATACACACTGAATTTGCTGGTACTTTTCTAGCAACCTTCATACCATAAAAGATAATTACTGAAAAGGGAATTCTATGACTAATTCTTTCTTCATGCTTGAGTATCCTTTTATTATAATAATTAAGAGTATGTAAAAGCCTTTCCATAATGAGGACTCACCTCCACTCTCTAGAAATAAAAACCATAAGAAATGTATTTTTCTATATAAAATGTATTACGTCATTATTCCATCATGAAACAGAACATGTTTTTAAATGATAAGGTTGATTCTCTTATCCTTTGTAAATACCTGACAGAACCTCAAATGATATTTCTTCTTTGTATTGACAGACTGGAGTGCACAATGGGGCAGAGCAGCTCCTTGAACACTCACCAAGAGACTTCCTGCCTGTCGAATCCAAATTGCAAGAACCTTCACTCACCGTCATGTGTGTCCTAGAGGCCATTACAAACATATTCAAGCGTGAGAACTACCGGTGAACCCTAAATGAGGCAGGAGCGTGAGATGTATGCGAGTGCTTTATATAGCAGCTGATTTGGCTGTGGTCTTGCCTTGGGCTTTTCACTAGTTGACTAAGATATATACACATGATTTTTTTTGTAGGTGAGCTACATTTACCAATGAGGGAATAAAGAGTATTTAAAGCCATTTTTTTCAAATATACATTATGTATGTTAAAGGGCATAGGAAAGTATATAATTTTCAATAGAGAGTCTTGTTGACAGATTTTGTTTTAGAGTGTACATCTTTAAACCCAGATAGCTACTGTAGGCAATAGAAGATTAAAGAGCTGTGAGATAGATACCCATATCCCTATGGTGTATATTGTTGATCTCCTTTTATGCATTCTTGCTGAGGGAATTATTTGGTAAAGAGCTGGAAACTACAAAGATTTCATGAATATTTAAAAGAATGTTGATAATTTATTAAATTTTAGTCATTATTTATTAATTGTGGTATGTAACTGGAATGCTAAGCATTGATTTAGTGTGATTCTCTCTCTCTCTCTCTCTCTCTCTCTCTCTCTCTCTCTCTCTCTCTCTCTCTCTCTCTCTCTCTTTCTTTCTTTTTCTCACTCTTTCTTTCTTTTTCTCTCTCCTTTTCTCTCTCTCGCTCTCTCACTCTCTCACTCTCTCACTCTCTCACTCTCTCACTCTCTCACTCTCTCATTCTCTCACTCTCTCACTCTCTCACTCTCTCACTCTCTCACTCTCTCACTCTCTCACTCTCTCACTCTCTCACTCTCTCACTCACTCACTCACTCACTCACTCACTCACTCACTCACTCACTCACTCACTCACTCACTCACTCACTCTCACTCTCTCTCTCTCTCTCTCTCTCTCTCTCTCTCTCTCTCTCTCTCTCTCTCTCTCTCTCTCTCTCTCTCTCTCTCTCTCTCTCTCTCTCTTCTCTTCTCTCTCTCTCTCTCTCACACACACACACACACACACACACACACACACACACACACACACACACACACACACACACACACACACACACACACACACCAACTCTCTAATTCTGTTCATAGGTATGTGTGTGTGTGTGTGTGTGTGTGTGTGTGTGTGTGTGTGTGTGTGTGTGTGTGTGTGTGTGTGTGTGTGTGTGTGTGTGTGTGTGCGTGCGCGCGTGCGTGCACGTGCATATGAATAGTGGGTAGTTTAGTGTATTATTGTGTAAAAGAATAAAAGAGAATGTCACAAATCTAACATTATGGCAAGTCTAAGTAAACTAAAAGTTATCAGAAAAAATGTAAAATATACTCAAATATTCAGGAACTTTTTCTCACTTGCTGTATTTATTATTTTTAAAGATTAAGGATTGTATATCATACAAAAAAGAGAGAAAGAGAAGTATAAGCAATTTTTATCAGAGAGAGAAAGAGGTATGAAGTCTGCAATACCAGGGTGGAAACTATGTGCCGTTCAATCTCAAGAAAGCTAAACCAGGAACTTGAAGTACTCCAATTCGCCAAGTGTCTTTTCAGCATAAACTTGGTGTCAGATGAATAGTAAGGAAAAATCCCCAGAGTCTGGGGTTGATTTACCAGTTTTGTTCTTTCCTGAAATTGTATGTATTATAGTTTAATATTTTCAAAAGTGCATAAGAAAGAAAAGAAAGAGAAAGAAAGCTGTCTCTTTGACTAAAGATGGTGTGTATATTCTGTGTTTTGTTATATATGTTTGTGTTTATTTAACTACCTCTTTTACCCATATGTAAATGTTTAACTAAATCTGTAGTATTGTATAATTCAAAAAGAAAAAATAATTCCTTGGAGGTATTGATATTCTGTAATGTATTAACTGAGTATTGATAACAAATAGATACTCATCATATTGATGAACTCTGTAATCTCCCAACCTGACAATAGAACCAGATTCGTCCATATGCATTAAACTATGATAACCAACATTGATATCTTTATTTTCTTTCTTTCTTTTTGAGTTCCACCTGGTCTGATTGTTAAAAAAACCCAGTGTAAGTGTTTAACCTTCCCTTTGTTAACCATATGAAGACAATATGTATTACTGTATGGTATCACAGGGTAATTCATCTTCAAGATTGTAGCCATACATACAAGCAGTTGTAGCCTGGTCTGATTTTATGGTTCATTTAGGCTGCTTATACATCCATAACTTTTTCTTGTATGTGCAGTAGATAAAAAGGTTATATTAACAAAACAGGTTCAGCTGAATACATTATGAAGAGGAAATAAAATTAGTATACTCATTGCCATAATAACTTATAATTTAGCACTTTATAAAGTTAAACCAGTATATTCATTGCCATAATAGCCTGTACTTCAGTGGAATATAAAAACATTTCACAACTGCTAACTTTTCAGAATTTGTTTTTCCAAACCAACAAAGGTAAAATAATAATTTAGTAATACTCTTTGGACTTCTAATTATTTATAAACCAGACATCTTGAAAACATAACAGATTTAGAAATATAGAGTAAACAAATATTAAATGTTATACGAAAAAAAAAAAAAGTATAATGATAAATCGCACTCCCTGTGTTCTCTGCTACCCACTGATATAATCAAGTTTCTAGTTGTAATTTTTCCAGATTAAAATAAATGTTTTGTCATGTAATTTTGTCCACATTGAAATAAATACTTCATCAGCAGTTACTGGAAACTTGGTGGTGTACCTTAATTATTTGCTTTACTTACTAATCCTATGATCCCTTATTCAGTACAACTTCTACCTGAAGGCAATTTTAATTATTTGTCTTACCAGGCTACAGTTGCTCTATGTTTTAACAGATATCATGCCACCACGGCAAGATATAGGAATCTCAAACCGCATATCAAGTCCTTTATGCTTAGTATAATATAACCTGTAATTGTGAGGCAGACTGTTATCATAGGATTATATGATATTAAGCCCTTCTTGTTTAGTGAATTTTTAACTTACAAAATATAATACAGCTACTGTTACAGGATTATGTGATCTTGTAACTACAGTGACATCAGGAAAATGTCTAGTCAGTTGACAATTGCAAGGAACAGAGAGATGTGCTACTACTGCTGATTATATTTGTCATTATAAATTTTATCTTGCACATACAAGGGCATTATAACTGCTATTATTAGACAGAGATAAAAGTTTCATATTACTAGAAACAGAAACTTCTGAGACAAGTCTGATAAGAAATGGTAATATGAATACATGTTTATTAGTATGTATAAACTATGATCTGTGAAAATTAAATGAATGGCCAGTTTTGATGTTTTTCATGAATATATTTAAAATATGCAGACTAAGACTACAAAACGCTGAAGGAATGTAATAAATGGGTTGTTTTAGTAAATATACTTATATATGTGTTTAAGGTATATAAAAAAAAAAAAAAACATTTTTGAAGTTGAATCTTCTTACTGATATTTAAGTATCAGAATCCTTCTCTCTTCATTCATATATCTTATCTTTCCCTTTTTCAAAATGACAGATTTATGTTAATAAATAAGCAGTTTCCTTTGGTTATAGTTACAGACAGTTGGCCTACAGTGTCCCAGAAAATTGCATTTATGATGCATAAATTACAGCGAGACAATCTACTTCAGGGGTTCTCAAAGTGGTTGATATTGCCTCGTAGGGGTCCATTGAGACCATCCAAGGGGTTGGTGCTTACCAAGGGCTTGAAAGGGGGGTCCATGAATATCAAGGCCTGGAGCTTGAAAAATACCTGGAGTAAAATATGAAAAGTCTATTTGAGATTCAACCAAGTCTTTAGTTTGGGGTCCCTGTAGGCTTGTAAGAGTCTGTGCCTGTCCTTGGTGTTTTTCTGAAGGTGTGGCCACCCTGCCTGGCCATGGACATTCACACACACATTCTCTCACACATTTGCTCGTCTACACTCAGTATGGGTGGAGAGTGAGACCAACGACAACAATATATTTATTAAGGTAAATTTCAAAATATATTGTATAATCTATATGGTTTGTAATTTTAATTTAACATTTTGTGATTGAAGTTCAAGAAAATTTTGAAACTTCATTTAGGAGTTGATGGACTGAAAATTTTGAGAATCTCTGATTTTGGATAAACAACATAACATGACTTGGTTGTTTCTGATAAAATAACACTTTATATGACCATCTGCATAAGGTTTACATCTTTACATATATTTTTTTTCTTCTTTTTTTTTTTTTTTTTTTTTGGGTGCCAATAAAGCTTTAGTGATATACTCTGGGTAACTTATTTTAAGGAAACTAATGTAAGGTTGCAATAGCAATAGCATTCTGGATGGTAGGCCTACATGTCACTGATGTTTTGAATACGGAGCTGTGAGAAAGTTTAGATGTTTATTCTCATTCTCGAAATCACAATCAAATCATAACTCACTTTTTTATACATGTGGTTCAGATTTTCATGAATCCTTGAACAGTATGCTACTTTTCATTGACAATGTTTTAAGAATGACTCATTCACAACATTAAATATGTATATATACAACTGGCTTTTAATAACCTAATAAGAAATTATATTTGGTGTATATTTTCTATCTTATATTTTAGTAATGAGTTCATTGACACTGGGAGGGGATGTAATGTACATACACAACCAACAGCTGTGATTTTAGTCCATTAATTTTGTTTACACAGATGGATTTTGATGCACTCGGTCTCCAAGGAGTTAATTACCATGCTAACCCAAGCTTACCTCCAAAGGCCTTTCCATTACTTTTTTTTTTTATTAGTATTAGTATTGTTACTATTAATAGTAATCTTGATAACAGTATAAGAAAAAATCTTTTTACAAAAACTAAAGGAATGGGGCAAAAGGAAAGGTCAAGGAATACTACCTATTGAACATTTGATGAATTTCATGAATTTTGTTAAAAAAAAATCACAAAATAAAGCCACAGTGGGCAGTGCATTTAGCCATTACTAGCAGGTCATGATATTTTTACTTCTCACTTTTTTTCTCTTGACTTATTTTAATTCACACTTTGTTTACATCTTTTTGGAATTTGGTCAAAGGTGAATTCAGTTAAGGTCACAAGGTCTACTAATTGACTCCTTTGTAGCTAAGCACCAGCAGAGCCATCTATGAACAGAGTCATTTCACACACACACACACACACACACACACACACACACACACACACACACACACACACACACACACACACACACACACACACACACACACACACACACACAAAAAAAAAAAAAAAAAAAAAAAAAATTGCACAGCATTTTCCTGGTGGCATTGAGTTAATATTCTTTTACTGCAATTCCTTTATTCCATTTGATCTAATCACCTTTATCCATAACCCTTCCCCTTCTATCAATCCCTATCCTACCCCATTTACTCCTTTCTTTCAACTCCTTTCACTACCATCCTATCTTAAATTGCCATATGACTGTTGAAATCTAATATTCTAATAAAGAACATGTTTAAGCCCCTTCCACCACAATACTTAACCCTAGTGCTATATGACCTTTGATGTCTAGCACATTTATTTGATTAAAACATTTTCTTTATTTTAACTGGTTTCTTTGCAATTCACCTTATCCTTTATGAAGAATGGATAACAGAACACAGAGGAAATGTACTGATAAAACAGATAAATAGGAGGGTATGTTATAAGTACAGGAAATGTCAAATGCAAAATATGACTACTTGAGTATCTGTTAAAGTCCTGTTTGCTTCTTAGTGATTTTCCTTGTATGCTTTATCTTTTACTTTTCATCCTATTTTGTCTTGTCCATCTTGTATATTTTGGTGTACAGACAACAAAGAAAAATCAAAAGAGGGGGGAGAGAAAATGTTCTATAAATAAATTGGAGAGCAATAGATAAAAATTCCAATATTTGAGATAATAATAATGATGATAAAAATAATAATAATAATAATCACAGTAATGACAATAATAGTAAAAGCAAAAAAGTAATAATAATAATAATACTAGTAAAAGTAAAAATATAATAATAATTATAATACAGTGCACAAAGTCTTGACCTACAGGCTAGGAATATTTGGGGTCCTGAATAGACAGTGTCAGATAAGTCAATATGAACACTAGATCAGTACTCAGGTACCTTATCCTCTATACGTGTGTAAATATATATATATATATATATATATATATATATATATATATATATATATATATATATATATACATACATATATATATATATATATATATATATATCATTAGCCTAAATCAATCCATTGCTAGACGTAGGCCTTCATTAATCTTTTCCAACCTTGTCAGTCTTGCAATTTTTGTTTCCAGTCTTGGCCCCATATTTCATTATTTTGTCACACCATCTTGTCATTGGTCTGGCCCTTGGCCTCTTTATGGTATCTATATCACAGTCTGTTACCTTTTTTGTTCATCTGTTGTCCTGTCTATATGACCTACCCATTGCCATTTCTTCTTCTTGATGCTCCCAAGTATATCTTCCACTTTTGTCTGTTCTTCCTCATCCGATATCTTAAGCTAATTCCCAGCATCAACCTTTCCATCCCTCTATGAGCACTTGTTAGTTTCCTCTCCAGTAATTTGATTGTAGTTCATGTTTCTGATCCATAGGTCTTAACTGAGAGGATGCATTTCTTTTTAGACAAAATGGCAAGGAGCCTCCTAGTATGCTACTGTCTGTGGAAGGCGCTCCCAGCCTAGACTGATGTGTCACTTGATTTCCTCTTTGCTTGATGTTCTTGTCTGTACATGTTGCCCTAGATATATATATACTTGTATGTATGTATATCTATATATCTATCTATCTATATACATTATATATAATATATATATATATACATATATATACACATACACACACATACATATATATATATATATATATATATATATATATATATATATAAAAATATATTTACCCTCAGGGACTATCAAGAGCCAAAATATCAAGATTAAGTATTTTGAAGCCAACCGTCTCTCTATGGAACAAGCGTCAACAATCAACTGGATCCACCAGATACAAGGCTAGAAGTGGGTGCCTTATATGCATGATGGAGGAAGATCAAGTAAATGTCATCCAAAACTATAAATCAATGTGCTATATGAAAGACAAATAGGAAGTTTGCTCTAAAGTGCATATTTGTAGTAACACTCCTTGCAGCTGACTGCCCCCCCCTGCAGGAATACCAATATCGGGTTGAGCTTACAGCACTCTTTGTATCATAGTGTTAGGTAAGAAAGAGTAAAGATACTTTTTTTAGGGAGTGTACATACATACATATATATATACACAAATACATATGCATATATACATATATATATATATATATATATATATATATATATATATATATATATATATATATACACATATACATATATATATATATATATATATATATATATATACACACACACACATACATAATATCTATATATCTATATATCTATATATATATATATATATAAATATACACAAATACATATACATAATATATATATCTGTCTATCTATCTATATATATATATATATATATATATATATATATATATATAAATATACACAAATATATATACATATATACATATATACATATACATATACATATGTATATATATACATATATATATATACATATATATATATATATATATATATATTTATATATATATATATATATATATATATATATATATATATATATATATATATATATATATATATATATATATATATATATATATATATATATATATATATATACACACACACACATATATATATAAATACATATTTATATATATATATATATATATATATATATATATATATATATATATATATATATATATATACACACACACACATATTCAGTTATATGAATGATGCACTTCCGTAAGCCCAATCTCCCTCTTGGTCAAAATTAAAACAAAGTCCTAAGCTAAAGTGACACTTTATTTTCAAATTCGTGAAACATATATCTTTACTCATTATGTATTGTCAATATATTAGTTGCGGATACAAGTACTTAAAAAATAACACCAATAACGTCCATTAGATCTTTTTTCTATTTTTTTCTTTTTTCTTTTTTTTACGGACTCTGATCATCCATAACCATATCCTCGATGAGAAGTGCAGTTGACTGACCTAAGGACTGGCTTAGAGAATCTCTCCCAACATCTGAAGAATGCATCACGGGCTGACCTGTATACCAAATCAAAAAAAGTTATATATCTTCTATATACCACAATTGGAAACTGAAGATTTCTTTACTTTACTAGCAATAGTACATTGTTGTAATAATACCTGTAAAACAAAATATTTGTAATACTTTGAATACAAAATTATGTCTTAACTAATTAAAGTACATATCTTTTTTTTTATCTAGGAATTATGTGCAGAATTGTACAAAATTATCAACCATTTAGTCAGCCTGGAAATAATAGATAAATACCCTGAGAAGAAAAAGTATCAAAGGAATAACTTTCTATACTAAACTGAAAAATACTCACCTATACTGGAGCCCAGTAAATTTGAGTCGCTGAGAGGATCATCTGCTGAGGCTGGTGTAATGTCGCTGGTTATGTCACTTGCGTTGGTGTCAGTCCCCACAATATCGGAGGGAGGATCCAACTGGGGTACGTTGTCATCTCCTGGGGTTGTTTGGGTATAATACAGGTTAAGTCATCACTTCCGGAAGTGGCACTGTGATTATGTTTTTTTAACAGTGTCATTCACTATACTTAATTACCCATTATTACTTTTTAGCTTTTTGTATCTTTACTCTTAAATCTATAATGAATCCTAACTATTCTCTTTTTTTAAACTATCACTGCTATTATTTAATATTGACCTCAAGAAAGACTGAACGAAAGAAAGTTAGAACAAGCAAGTTATCATTGCTGACACCATGAAACAACACTACAAGAGGAGGATGAGGATGAGGAGAAGCAGAAAAAAAATCATACGGAGGAAATGATGGATAGGAGGAGGAAGAGGAGGAGGAGGAGGAGGAGGAGGAGGAGGAGGAGGAGGAGGAGGAGGAGGAAGAAGAGGAGGAGGAGGAGGAAGAATGAGAAGAGGGGGAGGGAGTAGAAGTGGGGAAAAAAGGAGAAGGTGGATTAGGAGGAGGAAGAGAAGCAAAAAGAATAAGAACAGTTATAAGTAAAACATACCTTGGAATGCTGGGGTCTGTGTCATCAGCTGATCCATAACAGTGGTAAGAAGAGTGGTGGCTGTGGTGTCATCACGGTGCAGAGAGAGTGCCTTGTGGAGTGACACAACTGCTGCCTCATAATCACCAAGCAAAGACTGCACCAAACCCAGTGCCGAGTATGTAGAGGATACTCCAGGACATAATTTCAAAGCCTAGAAGAATTATGAAAAAAAGGAAAAGAAAGAATGAAAAAATAATTAGTAAAAGTAAAATCAAGCCTTCTATTTTCTCTCTTTCTTTGTAACTCAGCATCTAGTTATAAACCATTATGTCTTTAGGAGAGTCCTTACCAATGGTGCAGAGAGAACACTTTAACTCAATCACAAAGCCCTTCTGTAACATCTCTTAGGAACACTTCATTACTTTTGTTTTACATTCCTGTATGCATCAATATCTAAGTATGGCATAATAGGCAAAGAATAACCCCCCCCCCCCCCAAGTCTAAATTCCTATCCACAGTCATGTCAAATACCTATGGATGATCACATTAAAAAATAAAAATAATACTAACATACATATAAATGAATGAACAAATAAACAAGAAAATAACATTGAAATAACACCCAGGAGAAGGAGAATGAAAGAAAGAAAATAATCACACTACCTGTTGATGAAAATGCAATGCCTCTTCATACTTGTGAAGTTTCCTACAGGTATGTGCGAGGTTGTTTAAGAGCGTTGCCCACTTCTCAGGAACCACCACGACCCCACTCTCTTCCACTAATGCCACAGCTCTTCTGAGGTATAAATCTGCAGAGATGTAACTGGAAATTTGGAAAAATCATATGGTCATTTAAATGGCTGGGAAGATTTGTAAACTATATTTTCCAAATGTTATTTCCTTGTTATAACTATGCTATTACGAGTGAGTATGACTGATCTATTAATTTCTCACACACAAAAACGGTTGCAAAGAATTTCACTGGATCTATAATCATATCACTTGAAATAACTTCTTGAGATAAAATACTAATGAAGAAATATCTGTAACTCATGAAAACAGGTTAAATATACACAGACAAGCACTACCATACCCCAAGCAATATACTCACTCCTGATTACAAAAGGACACAACCCCCAATTCATGCAAAACAAATGGATCCTCGGGTGCGATGTCCAGTGCCTCTTTGAAGAACTTCTCGGCAAACCTCGGGTTATTCGTGAGTCCATACTCCATACCAATGTAGAGCAGAGGAAGGTGGCATCCCTTCATGAGTTGGGCAGCCTTGAAGTATGCAGCCATGGCCTGGTCATGCTCATTCTCTGCAGCAAAAGAATGACCATAGGCAATCCAGGCTGGGCCAAAGACTCTATCCAGGGCAGTGGCTTTGCTCAGGTATCTTCTTGCTTGTTCATTCTTACCTGAGGAAACATAAAAACAGGAATGAATTTTAAAAAACATGTGTGCACACACACACACACACACATGCACTATCCATTTATAGAACATGTAATTC
The DNA here is from genome assembly GCF_019202785.1 of Penaeus chinensis. Lineage (NCBI taxonomy): Eukaryota > Metazoa > Arthropoda > Malacostraca > Decapoda > Penaeidae > Penaeus > Penaeus chinensis. The sequence continues at coordinate 23,368,963 of NC_061852.1, read as the reverse complement.
TAGTGAAAAATATATATGTTAAGAAGTCTGCTTTCTTAATATAAATTATAATCACTTCACTTAAAGGATCTAGCTGAAAAGGTCCTTATAGATTATCACAAACACTAAAAGAAAACCATTGAAAATTTACCTATCAAATAATAATAACATCCAACAGCAAACCAGGACAAAGCACTCTCTGGGTAGAGGTCAACAAGTTTGTGAGCCAGAAGAAACAGACCTGAAAAATAAGTTATAAGAAATGGCACACATTCTGGAGACTTCTAACTTTGCATAGAACACAATTTAAATTTCTGTGAACAGGGTCATCTGCTAGGAATAACAATAAAATATAAATGTTATACTTTTACATACATTTCAGTAGTCTACATATTTACACATTTTTGAATCTTCAAACATTGCTTGAAATCTGATTTTATTAACCCTATCACACTGCATGACGTGTCATCATGCCATGGCAGACCAGGCAAATGGCAGGTGACATACACTCATGGTACAAGTGGTCAAGCCTGCACTAAATTGATGTGCTAAACACTTGTTAACTTGTTTGATCCTGACTGTGGGCACTGAGTATACGCAGTTCCTCAAAAATAGGTTTTAAGTCTTTTTTTTAGCTCTTTTCCTAAAAAAAAAAATTTATGTTTTGCGTACGTTGCATCCAAAAGACTGGCTAGGTATGGCAAATAGAAATCCAAGTGTGAATGGGTTAATCAAAATCTGCCATAAAAGCTGTCAACATGCACTCACTGTTTGACTGTTTTAGCTCCACTAGGCAGGAAACATGAATAGGCAGACACTCTGTATGATAGGGGTCTTTTTTCAGTACTCTGGAAAGAAGAAGTAATCTTTATAACCTTTAGATATTACATGAACACCTTGTAAAATTCTGGTCTAGTTTACTTTTCTTCCATCGGTTAAAAGGGGAGGAAGGGCATTTCATATTGTGCAGTGATATAAGATAAAAATCTATGAAAGAAAAATTGTGTGAAAACATTGGAATGACAAGAAAAACTAAGACCTTGTAAAATTCCCACTAGAAATGGGCTATTGCCATTTGATTCAGTAAATTTAACTATTTAACCCTTTGGATCCAGGTGATGTGACCATCACGTCATGAAAAAATCTGGGAGGAAGGGCGGGTGACGTGAACATGCCGTCACAGGAAAATTTGGCAGTAGGCCGGGTGACATGAACCTGCTGTCATGAGCATTGCAGTTGAAGGCTAGGGTGATGGAAAAGACTTGCCAAGAGGGAATAGCCATATTGGGATGTTTATTTTACTCATTTGGCAATTTTGCATTATTCCCACCAGTGTTGAATGAAATGTCAGTGAGTGATAACTGGAATAGTGCTGGCTCCATGGAGGAGGCCATTTCCATGCTCAGCATCATATTCCTGGTGCTGTGAGCTGTGACACAGGTTTTACTGAAAATTGAATATTATGTAAAAAAAAAGAAAAGAAAAAAAAAGTAACATAGTGTTACATAGTTTTATATTCCTTGCACGGAGTTGTAGACTACCTAGAGAGATGACTAGAGTCTGTGCAAAGAAAAAAAAAAATATTACCATCTGGATAATGCAAATCAAATGGCAAATATGGACACTGAAAAATGGCCAAACTTGTAAATACGCTTATGTGTAAAAAGAGTTAATAACTTGGCGTAAACGAGACACAGATTCTTGTCACCGCATAAACGTATTCGCATGCACCCGGCTACAAGCAGTCACCTGGCAGTGCGGCTGCTCATGTAAGCCTAATGCCCGTATTTTTGGTAATTCGATTACTGTGACATAACTGGATCCAATCTTTAGGGGTCTTAGATCTTATGAAGTAAATATTTAATTTGATTAATACTATAAACATTCAACATCTGTAAGAAGTAGAAAATCAATTAATCAATGATTGTAATTTACAGCAAAACAACAACATCCAATGATCGCATCTTGTAGGAAAATCACAGGCACAATAATAGTAATAAATGGTAAATGAAACCAATACAAACTCTTGTGTTAATCGATGACACTGTGCAAAGTTGCAGTTGTAGTAGAGCTTCTCAGCCTGTGCTGTAATGAAGTCAGCGTTTGTTGCCAGTGGAGCAGCGGGCTGTGGCAATGGTGTACTGGGTGAGCTATATTTATTGGTTCTCGTTTCATATACTGCCATGACCACGGCACTTTCTGCTTCGCTGCATGTTCGAGAGAGGGGCAAGGATGACAGCAGGTCTTTCTCTGTTTGAAATAAAAATAATGTAACATATTTTTAATTATCTGGTCTAATTAAAAGAACAATGGTATAATACTGCACAAGATTCTTATTCAACACATCCACCACAAATTATAAACAGGACAAAATAGAAAATTTACAAATCACGGGATATGAACTATAGAAATAGTGACTGACTAACAACAGTTTTAGACAGACCATAAAAGAAAATAAGCACACATAAAAGACTACAGGGACAGAATAGATCCGAGACTAACTAGGGCACCGAATGAAACCTGCTACAGATACTCAAAAGAATTACAGCAAATTGAAAAGAGAACTAAATTAAAAGTGGGAATATCAAATCCTCTTGCACCTGAAGAGGACCATTAAATTATTAAATATGAACAAACCTTCCTTCACAGTTAGCATGTGATGCTGTGTAAGTGCATGTATTGCTTCATAACAGAGTGGGTCAGCCTGTACTGCTGCTCGGAAGCTCTCCACAGCTAATGCTCGATTGTCGCTAGCTTCATATATGTAGCCTTTCAATAAATGTGTTGAGCATTCAATCTAAAAAATGAGGAGAAACAAAAATTCATTACAATCATTTGGATACAATATTAGCAGTAAATACACATTATACTGAAAGACAAAACTATTACTTCACAACTTCAAATGTTAACTTACCGACATTGTGTCGTCAATCTCTGGAACAGCAATGGCTTCCCCCTCTGCCTTGATGCGAGACACATTGTTGTTCTCACTGCGATCCAAGATGTCAAATGCAGAGTGATACTCCCCCACTTCATAGTAGCACAGTGCCACCAGGTATCGACAGGTGGCATTCTGCATGTAAGAGAAAAGAAATTAATTGAGTAAATTTTTCTTTCTACAAATATTAACAAATAAAAAATTGAGAAATAAATTAAATCATTATCAAATAAAACTGAAGTTCTTCAAGCTGATATTTCTACCTAGTCCTACTTGTTATTTTTTTTTTTTTTTTTAAGTCTCTGGAATTAATACCACCCCTTGGAAGTGTAACAATTATAAATAAAATAGGAGTCTAGGCAAACCAAGGTAGCACAGTAATCAGGGTTTTATATGAGTAGTGGAAACCAGACTTGAAGCTCCACTGGCAGATATCTGACATGTTAATAACAGGGAAAATCACTTCAAACAACATAATTCCCAGACAATATAAAAACAATATTAACTACAAAGAAACAATCAATATTAAATATAATATAAACACACAAATCTTTCTTTCAAACAGATGAAAAAACAAATTATGAGGAATTTAATACCCTTGTGAGTTTGTGACTGTTGATTAGCAGAATAGCTCGATGATACTGCTTGGTGAGGTAGTAGCTCTGTGCTAACCAGTACACGTCTGCGGGAGATCCATTACTCAGGCTAACTACCTTGTCTGCCCAGAACACTGCTGCCTTGTAGTGGTGCTGTTAAATAAAATCTTCCTTTAGGTTTGACAAAATAATCTAGTGTCATGTAAACATAAATATATATTTTTAATACCTTACTTACATAAATTCAAATGAATAACAGATCTATAGTAACCAAAACTCAATACACTATGAAGTTTAGTTCTTTTAATACATATTTAATACATGAAATAAAATTTCTAAAAATACATTACACATATAATCATGAATATGTTACTTTTTATACTCAAGAAAATTTTAGTAGCCTGAAAGCTACTTTTTAGTAACACGAAACTTTCAATCTTAAGAAATTGAACATAAAAAACAAATAAATAAATAGATAAATAAATAAATAAATAATAATAATTTTTTCTAGACACTAAGTAATTACCCAATTTTTAAAACTTCCAATATACTCATTACCATCATATCACCCTCCTTGAAAAAACAAGTTACTAATACATGTTTTACAGATTAACAAAAAAAAAAAAAAAAAAAAAAAAAAAAAAAAAAAAAAAAAAAAAAAAAAAATGAATTGGGGAATGGCTAGAGGATGATTTTTTTTCCAATATACCACATAGCCATAAAGCTTTAAAATATTGCTGCCAAGGATGGCATGTACATACTGTGAATTTAGTTCATTAATGTGTTTACAAGTACTCAGTTACCAGAGTGAATTACCTGTCCTACCTATCTAACTTGTTTACCCTTTTCCTATATTTTTTTGAAAGATTCTCTTTTATTTCTTATTCTATTTGTATTTTTTATAACATTTTAATAAACATAATGTAACAATAATAAGTATCAATATCATGAGCATCAGAACAAAATGTTTTTTCATAAAACTCAAGGAAAGGGGAAATCAGGAGAGGTCCTGTAGGCCTACTAATTGATTCCTGCGTGACTGAGCACTAACTGCGCCATCTATGTAAACACGGTTCACAAAACAAAACTATAATGGATATTATACACTGCCGGAGGTAATGCGTTAATATAGGTATCTCATAATCACAATCGCTGCTGTTCGTATACGGTCTACAAGAGTGAGAAACATAAGTTAATGATCTACTGCAGATCAGAGGATGACAAACATCCTCCACACATTCACAGCAGGATAGAGCCAAGGGTGGATCACAAAAATAGGTTACACACTTACCAGTAAGATGAATAGACATACCCTCTGGTGTAATACTGCCGGTACAACCCCAAGCATAAACTAAACCACTGAAACACACAACTAGTAAATACCACCAGTGTGTAGGTCAGGAGGACATGACAACAATCGTGTGGGAAGCGGCAGTGGGACT
>NC_061852.1:23342913-23351408 GCF_019202785.1 Penaeus chinensis | reverse complement strand
TCTTTCCCTGTCCTTGACTTATAAGTGTATTGCTAAAGTAGCCACCTGTGTTACCATTTAGTGGAGAGGGAATATTTTGATGCAGAAGTAACTGTAAATTAAAAATGTGAAAATAAAAACTTATGTAACAGTTATCTGAGCTATAAACTGCTCTTTCTGCTTAAAATTTCTTCCTTTTATAATGTTATTCTAATCTGATCCAGTACTTGAAATCAGGTATGCTTTACCAGTTACTAAAGTTATTTTTGTTCTTCTAGCTTATCTGATGAGGAGAACCAGGAGAATGTAGACCCTGATGCCTTAAGTTTGATAACTCGTCGAGGCAGTCGTGGGGAAATCATGGCCCCTCAGCCCTACTGCCGTATTTATACACGTAACACCAAAGAGGTAGGCTGTGTTAAGAAATTTATTCATGATTCTTATCACTGTTGTTCTTATTTTTATTATTATGGCCTTTTTAATTTTTTTATGATATTTTTTATTATTTTTGTTATAATTATCATTGTCATTCTGATACTAATAATGATGATAATAATAATGATATTATTATTGCAATTTTTTGTTTTATTGCGGCATTATGATGTATCATCATCAACTTGCCAGTTTGTTGTCAATCATCTCCATGTCCTGTTAAATGCATATTTACTAAAGAAAAAAAAAAAACAGGCTAGAATATGTTTTAAGATGAAATTTGTAAGAGTACTTTAGGTTGTAATCACTCTTGATTTTGCAGGTGGCTGGCTTCAATGGCTTAGGTGAGACGCTGAAGAAACTCGACTTCATAAATGCAGTCCGTGATATCCGCCGCTTCAGATATATTTGTAAACTGCTGGATCTCCTAATTACACAAAAGCTCTCTACACTCTCTGGAGGAGCCCAAAAAGTAGGATGTTTTGCTTTTTTCAGTTGTTTAACAGGCTTGTTTTATTTTTATCTGTTAATGAAATGTCTGGAAGACTGACAAAGGAGGGGAAATCATAACTTTATTTTTGTTATATTGAGACAAGCAATGATAAATTTCTTGAGTTCATAGAGTCATATAGTAACTGTGACTGATAAATCCATAAGAATTCTCTTTTTGCTTGTCAGCTTTATTTATTTATTTTTTTATTGTTTTATTCTCTATGAAAGGTTTGAAATACCATGAATTGATGAAAGAAAATAAAATATAAAATAATTATTTATCCGTTAATAAGAATTCATAAAACTGCTTGAACTAATCCTTGCCTCACTTTTTAGTCAGAATATAAGACGAGGAAATAGAAAAAAAAAAAAAAAATGAGACTGACAACCTTCCAGATGTTGTTTGGCATGTTGGAGGAGGTGGCCCATGAAGTCACCAGGAGCCAGCAGAATGTGCACCTCCTGCAGCACCTTCTACAGGAACTGAAGAAGAGATTAGAGGATTACCTTTGGGGAAGCAAGCTCGGGTCGACCATTCTCTGGGAACAACATACACAACGTCTCAAGGGGATTGATGCCATCGCCACCACCATACAGATCCAGCAGGTATGGTAATGAAAAAAAGTTATTTTCTTATATCACAACTTGATATATTTGCTTCCTTTGCTTTTTGATATGTATTTCATGAAAGGATGTGTAATCCTCAACAGAAAGTAAAAAAAAAAAAAGGAAAAAAGAGGAATTATATAGTTACTTTTCAGTAGTTTTGTCTTATCAATGTATATTTGTGTTAATGACTTTAAATCCATAAATAGTGTAATAGGATGATACTAAAAGGAGTTTTCTTTCATCAGTGTTTTTGATTATAAAAACAGATGTCTTTTCACTGAAGAAATGGCTTGGTCTGTTCTGATATGCAATTCTTTATTTAGCATTCATCTCATTTGCATTCACAAGAATAAGATATTTATTTCTTTATAAAAGCATGATATTTTTCTATATCATGACAGCCTGGAGATGATATGCATCCTACCTTACAAGAGGTTCCTGAGGAATGCATTCGGGAAATATTAAAACGTCTTGATAATCACAGAGATATTCAGGTAATTTTATATACCAGCATAACTTTGTGCTTGTTTTCATGAATTTGTGTATTTTTCAATGTGTATGTATAATCTTGGTAATATAATTAAATATTTCTTAGATTTTGTTTCAAAATTGTTTTGTTCATTATTTTTTTCCTTTTCTATAGTCAGCAGGGCAGGCATACAGTGTAATGGCAAAAGTCAGTGAAGAAAAAACTATTTGGCGCCAATTGTGTCGATTTCATTGGACTCCAGCACAGATAGAACATGTTATTCAGGTCCATAAAGAATTACAAGTTCAGAAGAACTGGCAGCAAATTTACAACAGATTAAGAAGGTCAGTATAACATTAGTTAGCCATGGTTTAACTTCTAACCCATTCATAAGGGGGCCTCCCCATTCTATACTAAGTCACAGGGCAGGCTTTGCAAGCTGTCAGTCACTTGAGTGAAAAACGAAAAGTGTGGGAATTATACATTTACACTGCTGTCTGTGTGTTTGGCTGTTTGACTTGATGGTTTTTGGCAATTTCTAAGTGGGGCACAAGCCTTGCAGAGAAAGTGCAAAAATATTGTCTTAACTTATCATTTTCTGTACTTATTGAACCTTGAAATGGATGGGGCAGGAATTGTATCTAAAAATGCATTGAGGATATGAAAGGAATAACTATTTGTAGAGGGGAGGTGTGGTACTATGAAGGTTAAGAACCACTGCTTTAAGCCTAGTTCTGAGGGTCTACATCTATCGCATATCACACAGTCTTCTTCTTGAAGTGCTGTATTAGAGCCTTGTGTTGGCAACCATGTCTATGAAGCAAGTCCTGTCACATGTCAACCACAGCAATTCCACAGTCTCATTTCAGTCTAATAAGGCTTTTTCTTTCTCCAGTACTTTGGCAATTTGTCTATAAATATATTGTTTTATTATATGATAAATCCACATCTCCATTGTTTCTTAGCACTTTGTATCTTGTTTGCTTAGGTCTATATGTCAAGATGGATAGTGTGTACTATTTCATGCCTTTTTTTTGTTTTCTTTTGTACATTTGAATGTCCTAGCTTAAGATGCTGCCAAGGTAGATTAATTTTTCTACTTGTTGATATGATCTGGCATCTTGCATCTTACCCTTAAAGAACATGATGATTTTAGTTTTTTCTTTGTTAACTTTCTTCCCTAGGTATTCTCAAATGTTCTAAATTGTCTTTGCTCAATGCAAAAAGTACTGTGTCATCTCCATATCCAGTACTTTGAAAATTTATGCCATTGATAATGAAGAAAAAGGTTTTTGTTCATTGTTTTACTTTCTGCATAGTTGATTATGCATACAGGGAAAATATATTTGTTGATATTACTCATTCTTGTCTCACACCTCTTTTAATTCATGTCCATTCAAAGTTCTGCTTTGATTAATAAAGCAGCTACATGTTCAGAATACAGGTTTATACAGATTCTACATTTTTGCTATCAACTCTCAGTTCTTTAAATTCCTTCGTTATTTTAATGTGTTATTTTAAGGCTTTCCCATTATTGATAAAAAACATTGAATATAGGCATTATTTTGCATCTGATTCTTTCATTTGGTAGAATTCTTAGATTTGGTTTACAATGTGCTCAATCTGTTGATGCTTATATCGCCAGAGTCTACCAACATTTATTTTACAATATTATCATGCCCTATATTTCCCTATACTTTTAAGGGCATCATTAAGGGTATCATTAACTTTTATGGCCTTGTCTGGTCTAGTTCTTCTGTATCACACTTATATCTTGAAAATAATATAGAATTATAACAGTAAATCCTAGAGATTGTGGAAATAGTAGTTCCTAGATATAAATAAGAATTTATCAACAAAACATTTATTTATATATATGTATGTATATTTACTGATGCCTTTTGTAACAGGTCCTTTCTGTGGAACATGTGTCCAACCAATGTTTTTACTGTGAGACTGGTACAGGACTGGCTGAGAGACTGTGTGAGGGGATAGGAGTGTTGATAGAGCAGATACACCAGACAGCAGTAGATTCACAGGCTCTTAGTCACTTTTTGTTCACATCAAGTTAGAAGCTGAAAATAAATCTTACATTCCTGAAGGCTGGAGGGAGAGAACTGCACTAGAAGGGAAGGGGGAGGGATAGATGTTGGGTGTGGATAATCAAAAATGCCAGATGACAGCATATTTGTAAATTCACTCTCACTGGATCTCATTTGTGCCAGAAAAAAGATAGGGGAAATGAGATGAGGTACAGTCATCAGTTTTAGGTATCAAAGGAAGGTGGCACCAAAGAGTACTGATGCCAGAATTTTGCATACCAGATTTTAAGGAATTCTGAATTTATAAAAAATATTCTGGTTCACATATTCTGACAGCTATAAAATATGTATTGCTTTTGCCATATTTTATTATATCCTGATTATGCAATTTTAGAATCTATGTGCCCTGTTGTGTCATATAGCAAATGGAGATATTGGAAGGGCTGGGGGCACTGCTATTAAACTATATGCAGAACATCAGCTGGCCTTAATTGTTTAGATTGATACATTTCCTTTAACAGAAATACAGTGCTTGCATGTCAAATGAAGAAAGTTTCTATAATGAAAAAAGTAGATTTGTGATTTTTATGTGCTATATGAAAGACAAAAGCATAACTTTAGTGGGAATTGTATTACCCCATTGACAAATGATTTATGTTCTGTCTCCTCTATTTTGTGAATTTTATTACATAAAGATGGCTCCACATATGCTCAGTCACCAAGGAAACTATCAGTAGGCCTAGTGATGATGCCTGAAGTCCCTAGTTTTTGAAATTGTGGGAAAATGTGTTTTTCATTCTAATACTATTCATATTGATACCATTATTATTTTTATTGATAGTATGATTATTTAATTGTTAATAGAATATTAATAACATTAAAGACAATTAAATAATACAAATGAACCTTTTCAAAAATCAAAGAAAAGGGCAAAGAGGTGAGATAAGTAGGACTAATAACTGATTCCTTGGTGTCTAAACACTTGCAGAGGCATCTAGGTGTAAAGACAATAGATGAACTTACATTACAGTGGGCATGGCATGTATCCTTGCCATCCGGTCTGATTGGGTTAATACAGAGAAAAAACACTGTTTCTTTAACCAACAGAACATATGGACTGCGTGAGGAATATGCAGAGAAGCTGTGTCTTTGCCGGAATTGTAGTTGTCTATTCTGGCAGTCTTATGGACATCCTTGCCGTACAGATACAGACCAGAATGCGCAGATGGAAGAGCAGATAGAGGAGGTGAAGTCAGACATCATTTACATAGCCATAACACCACAGGAGTTTCTCAAGTACTTCCACCTCTGATGTGCCATAAATATTCTTGGTTGTGAATTAAGATAAGGACTAATACTGAAGATCTTGAACAGTTTTTGTTGGTCTGTTTGTAATTGTTGTCCTAAGCTGGTCTTATTTGTTATATATGCATAATTTTTTGGATGTTTGTTAGTATTCTTATTTCTTTTGGGGTTATTATTGTGCAGATGGTGTTCTAAAAGTATAAACATATGCTCTTATGAGAGATTTCATTGCAAAGGTAAAAGCTTATCAGGCAATATGGTACCTAGTCATCATTTCACAGCTGTGTGAATAAGATAAGTGCAGTTGAGAATGACTCTGAATAGTCTTGAAAAATGAGGAATACACCTGGTTTAGTCTTGGGATCCAAATGTAGTTTATAAAAATAGGGAAAGAGAAGGATATGGGAGATATGTGATATTAGAGATTAAGGCAAGAGGGAGCAGAACAACAGGCCAGGTAGACACCACACAGCTACATTTTTACTCAGAAATACTCTGGTGTTGCTAACTTGAGTTCTGTTTTGATAAAAATTGGATATACTTGTGTTCTATTATTACTCGACTGTTCTGTAAGTTACAGCTGATATTACTTTCTAGTGCTGTTCGATTTTTAGTTTAGTTGAAAATATATATGTTACATCTTTTCCTTTTGAAGGCATTCCACATTCATTTAATTTTTTTTAGATTTAACTAAGATTGTGTCGTAAAATTGTATTATTTAAGGCATTTTAAGTCCAGACCCTTTCAGAGGAAAACAAAGAGCTTGAGATGAAGTATATTGCAAGCATGAACAGGGGTGTTGAGATGTGATGATGCAAAGTAGTGTCTGATTTGGTACGAAGTTAAATGAATGGACTATAGTTTATTAAAGTGCCTCCTATCACTGACTGTCTTGGAAAACACTATTCCTCAGCTCAGTAATTATGGTTGTTTTGTTTCTGTGAATTTGAAAGAATAGAAAGGACTTAATAGCAATCCTGCTTATTCACGAATATAGACAAATGCAGGGTCAATATTACTTAAATTATTTTGATATTGCAACAATGTGCTATTAAATAGACTCTCTCTGGCAACTAATACCTTTGACAGCTAGCCTCTCATGTGTCTTAAAATCTTTAAATTTTTTTTATTCATGACAATAGTAATGATGATAGTGATGGTAATATAATGACAATTGTAATGATAAAGTAATGATTGTAATAATGACAATAGTAGTAAAGATAATGATAATAATAAAGGTGATGACAATAGTGATTAAGATGATGATGACAGTTATGATGACAGTAGCAGTGATGACATGACGTCGTTGAAAATGATGATTATGGTTTTGACGATGGATGATGAGGATGAATGTTATTATTATTATTCTTATTATTATTATTATTATTATTATTATTACTGTTATTATTATTATTGTTATTATTATTATTAATTATTATTATTGTTATTAATATTATTGTTATTATTATTATTGTTATTATTATTATTATTATTATTATTATTTTTATTATAATTTTTATTATTGTTATTTTTATTATTATTAATTATAATTATTATTATTATTATTATTATTATTATTTTTTTATTATTGTAATTATCATTATTCTTATCATTATTATAATCATTATTATTATTATTGATACTATTACTGTTACAAGATTGTTATTATCTATTTATCTTTTATCATTCTTCTTCTTTTACCATGACACTTGACACATGTTTTCTTTATCTCTTAATACTGCTGTTTGATTTTTAATGATAAGTACTTTGGTGAGGATATCGAAGACAAACAATACTTGAAAATCTACTGATGACAAACTACCATTTTTTTCCATATGCATATCTGATGACTTGTGTTTTTTTGATTGCATGAATTGATTTTAACAGTGGCTTTATTCATGAACAATATGTGATATTAATTTCTTGTGATTTGTATTCATGTAGATATAACTGCTCTCATTGTTATTATGTCCTTTGAGAATCAAGTTTGTGATCTCATTTTTCGCTGAGCTTCCTGTGAGAAATTCAGGAACTTGGCATATGACGCTTGCCTGGCTATCGTGCCCTTGGACGTATTTCTCCCTCAAATGCTCATTCTTGATCTCTCTCTTAATATATTTAGCCTCGGGCACTTTGAAACCCTTTTTTGGAAATAGTTTTTTGTGGGGTTGGCAGGATCCTGTGCTTTAGAAATACCCTATGAAAATAAAGGGGAAATGATTTTTGTTTAGAATGTTTTAGGGTGTACCAGTGACATATTAGTCCTACATTCCATCTTGCTAAAGATGATAAGTCAAATGGATGGATACATAATATATATGTATTTAAATGTAATGTCCGTTAGCTAGCAGCAAACACTGAAAAATTCAAAGATGAGGTCAAAGGTGCTTGAAATAATCTCATATAATTTTGAGCAATTTTCAATGTTGGATAATTTGGACATGCAGTGAATAAGATAGAGGAGAATGAGTATTATTTGAAAATAGGCCATTGAAAGCCCATGAAGAGCCCATATTAAGCATCCTTCACTTTTAGATCTGATCCAATTTTTTGGTCATTATAAAAGATAAGATGAAACATAGCTTTAACTAAATTAGAGAAGACTGATTTAATTAGAAATATTAAGAAGTATGATAATAGTTTTCCAACATTTTAGAGAAGGAAGTACAAGTAATGAAATGTATATCCTTTTCATGGTAATACACATGAATAATGCTGGTGATAATGCTACCAACACAGTGTTGGTCACTTAACAGTGTTCTTGCATGGTATGATCAATATTTTTTTTATTTTGTCTTTATATGCAATGCAGCTGAATGGTTTACTTAGCAATTACATACAGCATGTTATAATACAAGAAAATGCAAACAGCTAGTCCTTTCATTCTTTAGTATATCTTGGGGTCAGTATTCCAGATATTCAACAGCAAAACCCTGTAACATGTCATAGTCAGTATAGTTACAGATGATCATTTGAAACTACTGTTTAGTAAAGAGCACATTACTGTGTACTTTTATGGATATTACTGACATCATGGCAGTTTCTAATTCTTTGGGAATATGAAATCATGGGAATAACATTTATGTACACAAGATAATGTCAGGGATGTACAGATGAACCCTTAAGTATATGGACTGATTTTCTAACATGCATTATATACTAACTGA
>NC_061852.1:23322913-23325413 GCF_019202785.1 Penaeus chinensis | reverse complement strand
TGGATATGATGACTATGCCATACTCTTTAAACTGGACGGAGACATTATACTTACACGAAAGCTTCCTTCGTCCCCAGAGAAATGTTTAGGTTGTGACGGCTGTTGAACGGCGTCGGCCTAGCCAGCAGGAAGGACGTGGCCCACTGGCGAAGGACCCACGTCAGGCAGCTGTACCTCATGTGGAACTAAGGAAGAGCCAAGTTCTAGGTTATTAGGGACACTTAGGTTATTAGGGACACTTACTCATGAGCTGGGACACTTACGCACACGCACACGTACTCACACATACTTATACTTACACAAATACGTACGTACACTCACGCATATACACACAAAATCAAAAATATACTTGTGTATGTCAACTGGGTGAAATGAATTAAGTGACAAGTTTTATATTTAACCATAATATTTTGCCTTTTTGATTTCATTACAGGGAAAGATATAAATGCACCTTGTTTTGGCAGTTGTTTTTTGCCCCTGTATATCGTATTGGTTTTCTGATAGAAAGACATACTATATATTTTCTGTTTGTCCGTTGATTTATCTAGCTATCGATATGTTCCTTGATCTGTATATCTATCTTTACACACAGACACACACACATTTTTCTTTGTATCCATAGCTATCTTTCTAGTTATAGTAGTGTTCTGTTCCCAGGGGACAAATATACCTCTCCCACTCCTTCCAGAACCAAAAAGGGGGAAAAAAACCCGCCCGAGCGCCTCCTCACCTGAATGTCGTTGAGAATCACCGTGTTCTCGCTCCGCTGGCGAACACCCGGGCACGTATTCCATGAGACGTACAGGACCGGTACCTGCAGGCGCTCCTCCGCCCGGTCCATAGCTCGCTGCACGCGGCACCCCCCCAGCGCCACCACGCCCTCCCACGCTCTGCCGGCGGCTGCGGGGTGCACATTGAATTTGCACAAACACACACACACACACACACTCACACACATACACACACACACACACACACACACACACTCACATAAACACACACACACACATAAACACACACACACACACACACACACACATATGTGTATGTGTGTGTGTGTGTGTGTGTGTGTGTGTGTGTGTGCAAATGAAACAACGAGGAGAAGATCAAGAAAATACATGAATATGCAAAAGGCCTTTTCGCTGTATTGCTTCTTCAGGGCATCGTCTCTCGCCTCGGGTTACGTGGTCAGCTGATTAGTGATCGTGATCAGAGGGTGAGTAGATGAAAGCCTATGAGGGTATAGTTTTTGTTTTGTTATTATTATTTTTTTTTTTGCAGAACATTGTAATCAGTATAACCTTTCATATAAAGACCCATACTTTATTCCGAACTGATCTGTGTGAATATTTGTTGCAAAAAATGATGTCAGGAAAGTGCATTAAACATTTTCAGCTTTCCTTATAGTTATACTTATTCTCATATAATTGTACAAAATAACTGCAAAGGCTATATATAATTCCTTCATGCTTTTAATGTCATTATAAAAGATGGGTTAGATGTCAATTAATGACATGCGGTACGATAATATGTTTGCCTACAACGCAAACAAAAATGGGCGTGGCCTCCTATACATCCGGGTTGGACGGACTAAACGGCTCCAATATGGCCGTCAAGCTGGAGATTCAAAAGTATCTCTCCGTCCGATATGCAATACATTTTTCATTTCACCTTCGTATCTTCTTTAGCCATTGACGTTTCCAATAGAAAGTCGCTTACGTCAGTTTCAAACTTTTATTATATTCTCAGTCAGTTAACCAAACCCTCTCAACAAAATCGTGTCCGTAGTGCCAGGGTATTTGTTTCAATAAATTAGCTGAGAGGATCTTCATCCGTGAACATTTTGGCCAATCCAGACAAACCGGAAAGAACAGGCGAGGAGGAGGAGGATCTTAAATCTTAGTTAAAATTGCTAGAGAAGTCGCCGCTACTCAAGGGCTCCCGAAAGACCCAGGAAAAGGAATTTAAAAACTTTAACATATATTTGGACTACAATGATCTAAGAAATATCTGGTGGCTGGTGTGGAACAATAGCTTTTTCATTTTACAAAAAAAGATACGTAATAGATATTGGGTTTTTATCGCCCAGTGTTTGTTAACCTATCTGACGTGAATGGATTATTAAAAGGAAGAAAGAATGAGAGAAAGACAGGCAGAAAGAAAAATATAAATAAATAAATAAAGAAATGAATAAAGAAAGAAAGAAAGAAGGAAAGAGAGAAAGAGAGAAAAAAAGAAATAAAAAGAAAAAAAGAACGAAAGAAAGAAAGAAAGAAAAAGGAAAAAGAGAGAAAGAAAGAAAGAAAGAAAGAAAGAAAGAAAAAAAAATAATCAAGAAAGAAAGAAAGAAAAAGAGAAAAGAGAAAGAAGGGGAAAAAAAAGAAAGTCCAGCCGAGGATTGCCCATGTTAAAATTTCCATAGTTTTTTCCCCCAAGCTAAACACTGGCTTTCTGACTACTGACTTTTTGAACTGGAATTCCTGTTTCTATTTAAAATAAA
>NC_061852.1:23292913-23297913 GCF_019202785.1 Penaeus chinensis | reverse complement strand
GCCTCTCCCCCTACATCCCATCTCCCTCTCGCCTCTCCCCCTACATCCCATCTCCCTCTCGCCTCTCCCCCTACATCCCATCTCCCTCTCGCCTCTCCCCCTACATCCCATCTCCCTCTCGCCTCTCGCCCCATCTCCTCATCTCCATCTCGCCTCTCGCCCCTCCATCTCATCTCCCTCTCGCCTCTCCCCCTACATCCCATCTCCCTCTCGCCTCTCCCCCTACATCCCATCTCCCTCTCGCCTCTCGCCCCTCCATCTCATCTCCCTCTCGCCTCTCCCCCTACATCCCATCTCCCTCTCGCCTCTCCCCCTACATCCCATCTCCCTCTCGCCTCTCGCCCTACATCCCATCTCCCTCTCGCCTCTCCCCCTACATCCCATCTCCCTCTCGCCTCTCCCCCTACATCCCATCTCCCTCTCGCCTCTCGCCCTACATCCCATCTCCCTCTCGCCTCTCCCCCTACATCCCATCTCCCTCTCGCCTCTCCCCCTACATCCCATCTCCCTCTCGCCTCTCGCCCTACATCCCATCTCCCTCTCGCCTCTCCCCCTACATCCCATCTCCCTCTCGCCTCTCCCCCTACATCCCATCTCCCTCTCGCCTCTCCCCCTACATCCCATCTCCCTCTCGCCTCTCGCCCCATCTCCTCATCTCCATCTCGCCTCTCCCCCTACATCCCATCTCCCTCTCGCCTCTCGCCCCTCCATCCCATCTCCCTCTCGCCTCTCCCCCTACATCCCATCTCCCTCTCGCCTCTCCCCCTACATCCCATCTCCCTCTCGCCTCTCGCCCCATCTCCTCATCTCCATCTCGCCTCTCGCCCCTCCATCTCATCTCCCTCTCGCCTCTCCCCCTACATCCCATCTCCCTCTCGCCTCTCCCCCTACATCCCATCTCCCTCTCGCCTCTCGCCCCTCCATCTCATCTCCCTCTCGCCTCTCCCCCTACATCCCATCTCCCTCTCGCCTCTCCCCCTACATCCCATCTCCCTCTCGCCTCTCCCCCTACATCCCATCTCCCTCTCGCCTCTCCCCCTACATCCCATCTCCCTCTCGCCTCTCGCCCCATCTCCTCATCTCCATCTCGCCTCTCGCCCCTCCATCTCATCTCCCTCTCGCCTCTCCCCCTACATCCCATCTCCCTCTCGCCTCTCCCCCTACATCCCATCTCCCTCTCGCCTCTCGCCCCTCCATCTCATCTCCCTCTCGCCTCTCCCCCTACATCCCATCTCCCTCTCGCCTCTCCCCCTACATCCCATCTCCCTCTCGCCTCTCGCCCTACATCCCATCTCCCTCTCGCCTCTCCCCCTACATCCCATCTCCCTCTCGCCTCTCCCCCTACATCCCATCTCCCTCTCGCCTCTCGCCCTACATCCCATCTCCCTCTCGCCTCTCCCCCTACATCCCATCTCCCTCTCGCCTCTCCCCCTACATCCCATCTCCCTCTCGCCTCTCGCCCTACATCCCATCTCCCTCTCGCCTCTCCCCCTACATCCCATCTCCCTCTCGCCTCTCCCCCTACATCCCATCTCCCTCTCGCCTCTCCCCCTACATCCCATCTCCCTCTCGCCTCTCGCCCCATCTCCTCATCTCCATCTCGCCTCTCCCCCTACATCCCATCTCCCTCTCGCCTCTCGCCCTACATCCCATCTCCCTCTCGCCTCTCGCCCTACATCCCATCTCCCTCTCGCCTCTCGCCCCATCTCCTCATCTCCATCTCGCCTCTCCCCCTACATCCCATCTCCCTCTCGCCTCTCGCCCTACATCCCATCTCCCTCTCGCCTCTCGCCCCATCTCCTCATCTCCATCTCGCCTCTCGCCCCTCCATCCCATCTCCATCTCGCCTCTCGCCCCTCCATCCCATCTCCCTCTCGCCTCTCGCCCTACATCCCATCTCCCTCTCGCCTCTCGCCCCATCTCCTCATCTCCATCTCGCCTCTCGCCCCTCCATCCCATCTCCATCTCGCCTCCCCCTTCCCCCTTATCTCCCTCTCGCCTCCCCCTTCCCCTTTATCTCCCTCTCGTTCCCCCTCCCCCTTCCCCCGCAGAGTGGTGATGCAGGACTACGGCGAATTCGTCCCCGAGGAGCTTAAGCGTTCCTCTGACGAGTCCCTTTACACCATCGGCCACAAGCTCGATCTGTTTCCGTACGACCAAGAGTACGACCCGGGCATCGAGGGCGTCATGAAGCGCACCCACGTCCTCATCGAGAGTTACTCATACCTCATGAATGTTCAGATCCGTTATAATGTCACGAAGGAGACGTATCTCATGAAGGAACAGGTGAGGGGTAGGGAGGATGAGGGGAAAGGGAGGGAAGGTGGGGAGGTTAGGGTGGGGGTGGGGGGTTAAGGAAGATCAAGGACTACACATCCGAACTCTCTCCTTCTTCTTTGTCTCCTCCTCCTTCTCTTCTTATTCTTTTTTTGTTTTTTTATTTTTCTTCCTCTTCTTTTCCTTTTCCTCCTCTTCTTTCTCCTCCTCCCCTCTTCTTTTTTTTTCTCCTGCTCCTCTTCTTCTCCTCTTCCACTTCCTCCTCCTCCTTTTTTCCTATTCTGTCTGTCTCTCTCTCTCTTGTATGAAATATTTAATTATGAAAGTGGTTTTATTACTCTACAAATATATCAGCAAAGTGTGTGTGGGGCACCAGGAAGTAGAAAGGCAAGGGCCCCATCCATTTCAAGACGGTGCCCCTCCCTTAGAATAGCTTGATAAGTAGCTAATATAAAAATACTAAGAAAATAGAGCAAACAGTGCTAATATAAAAATAATAATCATAAATGGACCTACAATACCACGATGATAGAAAAATGTAGGTAAGGTGAAAGATTGTTAACACCTACGTAATTATTGTAATATAAGATTAACATATCACCATAGTCTCTATTACAAACTAAGAATTGTAGTCCAAATTATTTTTACAATCAATTAAATTGAAGAAAAAAAAATGAGACCAGTTTTCATCGGTAGCTAACGTTTTTATTTTCAAAGAAATGCAGTTCATGTTTTATTCTCTCTATCGGTCTCTCCCTCCCTCCCTCCCTCCCTCTCTTTTTATGTATCTATCTTCTTCCCTCCCTTCCTCCCCCCTTCTCTCTGTCTCTCCCTCATTTTCTCTCTCTCTCTCTCTCTCTGTCTCTGTCTTTCTCTCTCTCTCTCTCCCGTTGTCTTTCCCTCTCTCTGTTCATCATCCACTGCCAACCCTCTCCACCACAGGTGTACCCGGGCCATGTCTCTTGGTTCCTGCCCAAGAACACGGCCTACACCACCAAGATCTCGCGCTTGCTGACGAGACTCAAGGAGGTGGGGCTCCTGCAGAAGCTCTTCAAGAATCACTTCCAATCCGTCACGACCTTCGAAGCAGAACAGGTAGCCTTCAGGATGGATGGATGTACAGATAGAAACACATACACTTATATATATATATATATATATATATATATATATATATATATATATATATATATATATATATATATATATATATTATGTATGTGTGTGTGTGTGTGTGTACGTATACACACATACACAAACACACACACACGCAAAACACACACACACACACACACACACACACACACATGTGTGCACATGCATATATATATATATATATATATATATATATATATATATATATATATATATATACAAATATATATATTCATACATATATACATATATATAAATATATATATATATATATATATATATATATATATATATACACACATACATATATCTACATATATATATATATATATATATATATATATATATATATATATATACATATATATATATATATATATATATATATATATATATATATATATATATATATATATATATATATATGTGCATACACATACATACACACACGTATGTGTGTGTGTGTGTGTATGTGTGTGTGTATGTATGTGTGTGTGTGTGTACATATATACACACATATAATGTATAAACATGTTGATAGATATATAGTTATATAGATAGATAGATAGAGAGAGAGACAGATATATAATTAGTTTGGACGATAGATTGGTAGATAGATGGTTATATATAGATTGCCTATATGCATAAGTCTTTCTCTCGCTCTCCTTCTCTTTTTCTCTCTGTCTGTCTGTCTGTCTCTCTGCCCGTCTGTCTTTGCCTCTGTCTGCCTGTCTCTCTCTTTCTGTATATCTTCGTCAGTCTGTCTACGTCTCAGCCTCTGTTTCTGTCTGTTTGCATGTTTCTCTCTCTCTCTTTCTCTCTCTCCCCCTCTTTCTCCTTTTCTCATCTCTCTCTCCGTTTTCCTCCCTTCCTTCTCTCTCTGCTTCCTCATCCACTCCTTTAATTCTTCCTTCCTGTTCCTCCGCAGAGAACGGGGCCGCAAGCACTGAGCATCGCCCAGCTTCAAGGAGCCTTCTTCCTGCTGGCTCTCGGCGGGGTGACCTCTCTCGTTATCCTTTTAATCGAGGTCATCCTTGGGTCACGCTTTCACTAGGGAATGGGGCAAAGAGGTCCGAGAATTGAGTAAGAAGGGTGTGACGTCTGGGAGAATGGGTTGCGCAGAAATACTCTGGTTGTGGTGTTCGCAATGCTTTGATTGTGTTTGCTGCTGCTCTCTCTTCTCTCTCTCTCATCTTTTTTTCTCTCTCTCTATTTCTCTCATTTCTCTCTCTCTCTCTCTCTTTCTATGTATCTGTCTGTCTGTTTCTGTGACACACGCCCATGGTTATCCCAGTTCACGCCCTCCATTAACCAAGACAGCCAATCATGCCCGACTGCTATGGCTGGCCAGTAACAATATCATAACAGTATCATCGTCCAGACCAAGTTATGAGACAGACCAAGCTCTTTCACCCGTGACCTCTGACCTCATCCTGCCGTGTCCAATACCCTCCCTCGACCGTGAGTCACGACCTCGCTCACCCCTTCTCTGCCTCCAAGGGAACGTCACGAGGCCTCAGTATCCTCCTGTAGAAGGCCCGCTAACCGCTATCCACTGCACAGACACC